>NW_027155209.1:0-63766 GCF_002600585.1 Cystoisospora suis | reverse complement strand
AAAGGGGGGGGGGGGGCGCGGGAAAGCCCGTCAGCCTTCTTCTATCTGTGAAGAAGCCGCTCTCCCATTTTCTTCTTTTCCCTGTTCTCCGCCTTTTTCGGCATGTTTTTTTTCCTTTCCTTGTCTCCTTCCGGACTCACTGGCTTTCCTTAGTATGCCTCCTTTCCGTTTCTCTCCCAGGGGAGACTTCTTCCGAGGTCCATATCAGTCTCCGACGGAGTAGAGACCTAACTTCGGGACATCAGCTTTCCGTTCAGTGAAATGCTTACTAGCGCAGGGCAAGGGGAAAAACGTTTACCGCAAATACCCCTTCTCATTGCCATCGGACAAGAGAAGGAGGTTTCTTGAATGTCTTGTCGGCTACTTATGGCCCTTTCCCTTCAGCTCTAAAAGTAGAAACAAGAGTTGTCTCATTTGGCTGTGGAAGACGCCTACCGGAAAAGGAAGCCTTTTTGCCTTCTTTCCGCGATGTGTGCGCTATCTCTCGTGACTCTTCCAATCTCTCGGTCAGCCGTTCAGGTAACCCTTTCTCTCTTGTGCAGACTTTTTCCGTTTGAATTTTTTTCTTGCCATTTGTCATTCCCTCAATGAGCTCAATCTTGTCACATAAGAAAGACGTCAATGTGTGTTTTTTGTCGCCATATCGCATGCGACCGACTCTTTTCCTCCATGTCCTTTCTTGCTTATCCGGAGAGTCTTCTCTTACTTCACGCGTAGGAAAGCGACGGAGCGGCTGGGAGAGATAACCAAGCTCTTGCATCAATGAGAATATCAGACGATTCTCCCATCTTCATCATAACATCTCCTATCCATGCAGGTGCTGACACAGCTCGTTCAGGTAGTCGGACTGTAATCGGCCCCGGCTTCCTACAGCTGTTTCTTCTTATCGCATAACCGCGGAAAAGCAAAGAAGTCGCCGAGCAGGTATACTCACTGAGTCTTGAATTTCATCTGTAGAGAGTTGTCTCTCTTTTCGTTTTGGAGGGGGAGGTGCAGTTAAGCTGTAGTCTCTGGTGCGTGGTGTGACTTCAAGATGGAGGAAGAAGGATTACGTGAAGGAGACGAAGACTGCTTTCATCAACCGGGTTCTTTCGGTCAGTCGTTTTCCTTCTCTTCTTCTCAAAAGTTCTTCTCTTGTACTTCCACCGATCTTTCATCTGTTTTACTTCGAAAAACCACCCCACAGAATGGAGACGGATGGAAAGATCACCCTAGTTCAGATCAGGGAGATGGGAGCTCTGATAGAGAACCAGGTGTTCTTTTTTCTCCTAAGATCAATCCTGATATGCAAGATCTACGTCTATCTAGTGTAGCAACATCGTCCTCTTTATTGCCTTTGAGAGGTAAATCACAAGAGACAGAAAAGGGTGATGGGAGAATTACGTCTAGGGACGATGATACGGGTTCATCACGAGGAGTTTCCATGACTGTTGATGATGGCTCAAGAAGTAAAATGAGAAACACCACGCATGCGTCTTCTCATTTATCAAGAAAAGACGGTCATCATGCTTCTAGTCAAAGCGGACTCCCACCGCCAGCCCCACTTCAAGAAAAAGAAGAAGATGTCGATTCTAGAGCAGATGAAATAAGTGATACAGGTTCTCTTGTCTCATGGGAAATGGTTGGACCAGGGAGTAATCTCCCAGCTAACACCGTCTTCTCGACTTCTCCAACTCTTCGTCCTTCTCCGTGGCTACATCCTAGTTTTGCTTTACGCATGTCCATGCCTGTTCAAGGTATGCTACCGCTAGAAGATATCTCAAGCTACCGCCCAACATCTCGTCCGGAGAAAAAAGAAGAAAAGAAGGACAACTCTTCCTCCTCTTCTTGTTCTTTTGATGATATTGACGATAATACGCCGCCGTCGTCTCCTTCAAGAATCAATGCTACAAGACAGCCCTCTTCTCTTGACCAGCCTTCAGGATATGATTGCAGCATTGCAGAATTTGAAAACTCTCCATCACACCGATATCTCGATGATGAAGAGCGTCGATACCACCATCACGATCAATACCGTTCTGCTCGCCAATATCCCAATGCGGAAGAAGCTGCCGCTGCTGCCGCCGCTCTTCAGGACATTCCTCAGTTTAGAGTTGAGCTGCTCGAGGAAGGAGAAAAGGAAGAAGGAAGAGGTGCGGAGAAAGAGAGGGATTTGCAAAACAATATGAGAGTGGAGTCCCTCTCAGTTGTTGCTAGAAAAGGAGAGTCTGATGGTAGGGGGAGTTCTGCATTCCCACTGGATGCCTCTGGTTTTTCTATATCTTCTTTGTCCGTGACATCGTCATCTTCTTCGTGTTTATCTTGCTCTCTTATTTCTTCTACCGCTGCTGCCTGTCCCTCGTCCTCTCTTAGTCCCCGCTATCAAAGTCCACATAGACGGGCAAAAAAAGATATCAAAGGGCAGCCGGAGTTTCCGGTAGAAGGCCGCGAGAGAGAAAGACTGATGCCTCTAGAAGGAGAGGGACAGGCAGAAGAAGAAGATGAAAGCACAGCTGAACTTGTTCTTGCTCTTGCTTCTTCTTCGTCATCGGAAGATGAAGAAGAACCGGAACGACACTCACAGGATCTCCACTCTACACTATGGATCTCGAGACCCAAAGAAGGAGAAACAATGAAACTGAGAGAGAGGGCCGTTCCTTCGCATTCCCCACGAGCTCTTATCTCAGAGGAAGGCCCGTCAGAAGGAAGAGGTGACCGATTGGAGAAAGCACGAGCATTGACACCACGTGCAGAGACAGAAGGAGAACACCAGATGGAAACTCCATCTTTTTCTTCTTCGTCCAATACAAGTCACTCTACTGAAGCCTTTCCAAATACAGGTTGCGGGACTTCTTCTCCTCCTTTTCGTCCCACGACCTCGATATCAGGGTCTCCCCCGTCTTCTGCATCTTCATCTCTACCAGCTTTTGAGTTTTCTTCCCCTCTCGTTACTCCGGTACCTCCTTCGATCCCTCCGTTGCTTTCTCTTCCAGGTTTCTCTGGACCAGCAGGCTTCGCGGCTTCCCTTCTTCCTCCTCCTCACTCACAGGCGATTCCTCTCTCATCGTCCGTTCATCTTTCTTCTTGCGGTTCATCATCTGCTTCCTCTTCTGAAAAAAACAATGAGTGTTCTCATTCTTCTTCACCTCGTCCTTCTCTCCTCCCAGCCACGGAGGTCCAGAAATGTCCTTCTCAGAGCCCAACAAGGACGAACTCCTCTTTTGCTTCTGTCCCCGATGATCCTGCAGTTAATACGCTACAACAACTCTTGACTTCTTCCTCATCTTGTTCTTCGGTTGATCAGGCTGTTCCTCCTTTAGCTTCTTTACCTCCTAACGCACCATCCCAAGCGGGACAGGCAGCAGAAGCGGTATCATCGTCATCTGGTCAAGACGGAACGTCTGAAGAGAATCGAGAAGTTTCATCTTTCAGGAAAAGAAGTGATCCTACTTTGTTTCAGAATCCTTCGTCTTCGGCACATCAACAGAGTCTAACAGAAGACGGTTCTTCACATCTCCTTGATCAGCCAACAGCGAGTTATCAGTTACATCCATATCTAATTTCTTCTTCTTCCTCGCTTGTTGTTTCTTCCTCGGCGTCACCAGCTTCATCCTCTGTATCTTATTCTGAACATCATCATCTCGCTCAAGTCGTCTGTCTATCAGCAAAAGAAAAGAGAGAACTGCAGAGTGAAAAAGATATCAGAGGATCACCCTCGTTAAAAACTTCTCTTCTTGCTGCTTCTTCTCCTAACCTCTTCCCTTCTACACCATCCATTTCTCCCCTTCTCTCGGAAAGCGAAGAAGAGCACAGACAAGATATGCAACAGATAGAAGCTCCGTCGCCGTCTACTCACAATGAAGGAGTGCTTGGTGCTAGTCGAACTGGGACGTCAGAAGATACACAGACACCTTTAGTGAAAGTTCTCTCTGCAACAGGAGGAGACGGGGGAGCGGCGAACGTGACAAGAATCTATCAAGAAGAAGGTTTATCTTCTTACTCTTCGTCACTAGAGAATGATGTCTCTGCTTTATCTTATGAGCTCGCCTCTTCGGCGTCTTCATCTTTTTGCCTAGGTAGAATCACAACAGCTAACGGAAGAACTTCCTTCTTGTCACCTAGAGGCTTCGAAGAACATCAGAAGAAACTCCCTCATCAGAGACCTATCGATATGGATGTGACTTCGATTTCTTCAATGCCAAGTGAAATGCATGCAAGAGGAACAACAGGAGATGAAGAACGGGAAAAGACACGAAGTCACAGTCTGAGCCATCACCAGGAGGAACGGACAATAGAAGAAGGAGGGGAAGGGACCGAGAAGAAAGTTTCACCAAGAGATGAACATGCAGAGGCGTTCACCTCTACCACATCTCTACACCCACCTGTGCCCTCAGTGCCTGTCGGGAGGATCTTGTCAAGGGAAGAAGTAAGTAGACAGGGTTCTCGTGCTTTCTTCTCACACCTGATGTATTTACGAATATGTATGCATGTATATATGAATATGCATGTATATATGTGAATTTCACTCGCTTTCGATTTTTAGGAAGGAAGGAGACAGCATACTTAGCTTTCTCTTTCTTTCCTTTACTGCCTTTGCATTATTCATTCATCAACGATATCCGAATCGCGTAGCTCTTCTGAATCGGATCAAAAGAGTTTCAACAGTGTATGAAGGAAGGGTCACTAATCATACACCACAGCCACACAGAGAAAGTCGTCCACACGAGTTCGCCGTTTTAGGAAAAAAGTGAAGGGAGTCAGTTATCCTGTATCTATATTTATATACCCAATCGTATATTGTATATCTATGTCTGTTTACGTATGTGATAGAACCAGTAGCGGAGATAGGTGTAGGGTTGCATCTGTTGTCTGTTTTGCTGTCATGGTCTCTGATGATGCGGTTACCTCATATATATATAGGAAGGTATGATGAAGAAGATTCCTTGCTTAAGTCGAGTCTCTTGGACACCAGTGTACGTGTGTATGTCTTGACTCAGGCCACGTAGATGAAAAAGCACATATACAAGAACCTACATACATGTCTTCCTGTCACTACAAATATCACAGCGAGGGTGACGCACATATGCTTACATGCTGAATCTCTTTGTACGATGATCATTCCAACGTGAATCTATAATGAGATGAAGTGAAGGATGATGGCAAAATAAGGAACCCCTTAGGGAAGTTGGGCAGCATGGACCGACTCTCCTTCAAGGAGAGGCGACTTCTTTCTCTCCTGCTCTTTCTGTCTAATTTTCTTTCGATCGATCCTTCTAGTTACTTTCCTTCCTGTCTGTTGTCTCTGTGATTCGCTCTAGGTGCCTTTAATATCAGCGGATCGATATTATGTTGAGGAAACCGAAGTAGACACGACTTCCTTACAGCATGCATCTCTCTTCCCCCCTTCAGAGTCCCATGCTAGTACAACTTTCTCAAGGACTGTCTCTCAGCAGCAACAGATTTCACCCTCTGGCCCTGAAGACATTCCCCTCGTAGCTACGAATATTGATAGTCTAGATGCATTTGTTCAGGCGGTCGAGCAGAAGCAAAAGGAGGAAGAAGAACAGAGGAAAATGAGAAGACTAGTAACTACAGGAGGGGATGCCGATGGAGGAGAAGAGTTTCTATCTGATGAACTCTTAGCGTGCCCTTGCTGCAAAAGGTGAGATGGAAAGAAGACATACAAACGCTTGTGTTGCAAGACCCCTAGAAAGAGAAGGAGAGGTAGCTGAACATAGATCGATGAAGACTTCGAAGCGCCTCAAGCAATCAGGAAAAAGACCCTCTGTTCCGATCTTCATAGATATGGATGACAGGCGACAGGAGATCCCTCCCATGTGAAGTCTTGTCCAAGCTGTCATTGGGTGGTGATATATCTAATAGTTACAAATGTATGTATATGTATCTGTGTCCGTGTCGTGAGGCTGCTCTCTTTTACCTGTATTTCATTGGAGGCACATACACACATACATATCTACACTTCCATCGACTTTCACTTTTATAACTGATCGACTTAGTGTGAGATGAAAGTGTCTTTTCATTTCAGAGGAATCAGAGTCTCTATCTCCTCTGTAAGTAAGAGGGGGAGAACGAACCGAGAGACATTTGAGCGGCCGTCTCCCCGAGTCTAATTTCTTTCTTCTTCCTTCTTTCCTGTTTGTTTTAGAAACTTTGTGAAATGGCGACATGCTCGTCATCTACAAGCTTGCACAAGAGCTGAGGTCGGTCGTCAAGCTCTTCAACGTCGTCTTCGATTTCGACAGCAACAAAAAGAGAGAGATAAGAACGAAGCTGCCAACTATTCTTCTTCACGTCTCCCATCATCTTCAGGACATCCACTTCCTGTTTCTGAGATGAAGAAATCTAACAAAAAGACAGTTCGAGCAAATGCACAGTCTTCTTCAGCGAATCTTCCCAATGCCACACCTCGTAATACAACTGCTGTCAACTCCCGGGGAGGAGGAGGAGGTGGTAATGGTGGAAATAAGACATCGCATGGTGTCTCCAAAGATGGCTCGTCATCAAGTCCCCGTCATGTACCACCCGTAAAAGGTGTGAGCCTTCAGTATCCAGAGAAGAGAAGTCAAAGGAGTTTTCTTCAGAGACATTTCCCTGAGCGAGCCGGAGCAGGAGGGGAGACTGCAGGAGGACCCGCAGGTCGTGGAAGATCATATGTCGTTGTGAATAAAGAACAGTCGGTGTCTCTGAAGAATGCCGACAACAGTGAGATGAATCCTCATGATGAGAATAGTGACGATAATGATGCAGGAGACAAGGTCACCGTGATCTTATCAAAGAAAGATGGAGGGGGAAGAGCTCAACGGAGGGGTATGGTGGGAGGTCTAAGTAAGACAGGAATTCCTCGTGCTCGTGGTTGTATGGGTATGAACACTATCACGAAAACACCGAGATTAACTTCCACGACTGTAGGGGAAGGACAAAGGGATGAGTTTACAGCTGGAAATAGAAATGAGAAGGAGATGAATCCGACTTCAAAGCCTGGGTCATCCTCACGACTCATCGTCTTGTCAACGCACAATAATAATAATAACAACAACAGATGTATAGATGCGGATGACTGGGAAATGACAAGAATTCCTTCTCTCTCCGAAGCAAGAGAAATGAGATCGGGGGGGCGGAGACTTGAGGATGGGGAATCAACGGTGGTTCGAGGGAGGAAAGAAGGAGAACTAATGAGAGGAGCATCAGGAGGTACACGTGAACGAGAAGCAACGTGTGTCTGTACAAATCACCGTCATCCTAAGAGCAGTAGTCGGACTAAAGACGGGGATGGTTGGTCTCAAGGTATAACAGAAGGACTTTCCTCACATATAGAGAACGGACAGACAACCGGGAAGATAGAAAGGAAAAAGAACGAGGAAGGAGAAGGAAGTCGCTCTCTCTCTTCTTTTCCTAGTCAAACAGATAAGATGCAGAAAATGAGAAATCACTTCTTTTCTAACACAGAGATGGAGGCCACTACTTCCGATGCACAAGAGGACAGACACGCAAGTCGACAAGAAAAGATTCAGAGAGATGAATCTTCTGTTTTTCTCAATGCTGATAACAATAGAAGATGGGCCGACAACTATGGCGAAAGTAGTAGCGGCAGGAGTGGCTGCAGTAGTGATGGTGTGGAGACTGGGACACCATCTTTAGACTCTTACGATACTAGAGTGTATGATGAAAGAAGGAGACAAAGCATGCGTGAAACACACGAGACAGAAGCTCCTTTTACGAATCTTGCGGAAGAGGGCCACAACAGCAACAATCGACAAGAGGATAGGACAACAAAACCGGCACAAGACGCTGATAGATCAGCCCTGTCATCGACACATAGAGGACATCCTTCGTCCTATTCATCCTACCCACAGAGGGGGCATGTGCCGATGCAGTCTTTCTTAAATGGTGCGTATGAATCTATTTACGTATTCCTTCTTTATTTAGCTCACGCAGACGAATCTGACAGAGATCTGTTGCTTCCGTAGGTGCACAACAGACAGCGAGAAAAAACAAAACCAAACCAAGCTGACACCTAGGTCACATGTAGACAGCTAATGAAGGGTGAGACGATAGAGAGATACATGAAAGATCGATTGCTCAGTTAGCTTGTTCTGAGTTTTCTCAAGCGAGTGACCTAGGCTTCATAGTCGCTTGGTTCTAATATACAGACACTCACTGCAGATCGCCGGCATTTCTGGCTCTCTCTTACCACTTAAAGGTGAATGGATTTCTTTTCTAGAGTTACCTCCTCCCCTCCCCCCATGGTGATACAATGTCTGTCGTGTGTTGGCGCCTACGCATTCGCATCTAATCATGTACATATATGTCTGTCGATATCTATCTGTTTATACCTATCTATCTATCTATCTATCTGTACCTGTCTATCTCTATGTATATCTATGTACGTATCGACATCTACATTTCTTTCTCTCTGTCTACGAATACAAGGCAGCAGGATGCTTGCAAATTTGCGAATAAGCTTGCATTGAGAAATATGATATATTGAGGCGGTTTTCATGTGTTTCTGTTTCTATCTTCTTTTTTTCTTGGACTATGGCGGTGAAGGTGGAAAGCGGAAGGATCTCGACGATGATGACGACCAGGAAGTTGATCGCTTCGAGACACCTCGGGCTAGCTGTGCATCTACAGAAGATTTTCATTCGGAATCCGCGGCTACTGACACCCCAAGTATACAGCGACAATGTTCATCTCAGCATTTCGAAAGTTCTATGTCTCCTGCCGAATGTAACTCTTCTCCATACTTCGGAGACCGTAGAAGGAGTCCTGCCGATTCTTCTTCCTCGTGTTTTTCTTCTCCTTCTCCCTCTTCTTCTCTTCAAGACGACAGTTGTGAATGCAAGAGATATGACGGCTATGAAAATACTAGTGATCTTTCTCTCACCATAAGAGCCAAAGTTTTCTTAGCGTCCTTCAATCGGGAAGACTCTTCGTCTTCTCTTTCTGCTCAGCCTTGTCTATACCCTCCATCAGCACCTCCGTCTGTAGTCGATCTGCCTTTACCAGGTAAGAAGGACAATCACGCAAGACCTGGAGATGGTGGAGAGGTTTTATCTGAAGAGAGAGAAACTCGGTATTACCTTGGTGTCAATGCAAGCAATGTAGATAGCTTCGTGCTTAAGACTAGAGAGGGAGAAACGGGACAAGTCGGGGGTGGTGTCGTTTTAGAAAGGAAAAGAAGAGAGATGTTGAGGGAGAGTGGAGAGTTTGGTGAGGAGGTAAGTCGACGAGATAGTCATGTATCATCATTCGTGTCGCGTGATGAATTTTTGTCAGGCTCTCTATCATTCAAGCATCATGAAGGACAGACGAAGACAAGAGAAAGGGAACGAGAAGAAGACCAAGGTCGGCAGAAACATTCTCTTCCAGACGGACAAAGAAACAAGACGAAAGGGCTTTCTTCTTCCTCAGTTCTTTCTCAGAGTTTGGTGATCGATCAGAAGAATGACCCCAGTATCGGAAGACACAGTGATTCTTTTAGTGAAAGTTTAGAAAGCGGAATGTCTTTTGAACATCATGATCGCGACAGTGAAGGCTCCCCGATCACTGTCGCTGCTGAGCACAACAAGCCAAAAGGAGAGAGAGAGCGTCTTAACAGACAGCGTTTTTCAAGTCGAGTTAGAAATATGAGAGAAGGAAGAGAAGGGAAGTATCATACAAGGACCTTCCGAAGGCCAACGGAATGCCATACAGATGGAGAAGGAGGAAGCGGCGAGAATGATAATGAAATAGAAGAACAAGACAGGGAGACAAAGGGAATACGACGGAGACGAATGAGTTGTCCCGGGGAGCATCCTCTACAGAGAGAAGGATTTAGATCTCAAGAAGAATCCTTACGGTTTCAGAGCAGAGAGATAGAAGAGAAGAAGCAGGTGAAAGACGTTTTCGTCTTTGGCAGGGGGTTAGAAAGGAAGGTAGAAGAGCAAAACGTGGAGAATCCGCATCATCTGAGATACGGAAAAGATCGAAAGGCAGACCAAGTGGAAGAGGAGGAAGGCCAAGAGAGAAGTATGTTCATCTTAGGCGTTGAGCAAGAACAACAACCACCTCAGACAGATTCCCATGAAGAGGTCGAAAGTTCAAGAGAAAAAGCTTCAGCCTTTCGTGTGAATGTAAGTGAGAGAAGTCGATCAGGATATCATAATGATGAGAATGATGACGTGAAGTCTAGCATGAAAAGACAGAAAGTGGTCGAAAGGAATGATTTCAGTTCAAACTCCGCACATCATCGTGATGATAAGGCGGCCCTTTCGGGTAAGACATACAACACGGTCAATGCCAACCGTACACTTGGCGAAAAAGAAGAAGTAGGAGGAATAGTAGGAGTAGAAGAAGAATACATTTCTTCATTCAAGGCAAATCACCTTATGACTCCCGATCACTCTCATTCTCATTCTTGTCATCATCATCATCTTTCGCATAAGAAGAATACGATACTCCGAAACAAATCAGGTCATAGTCCTTTAACGAGAACCACACCTATGGTAACAACATCGTCTCCTCCTATAGATGATATCCTAGGCAAAGAAACATCATCTTCCTCAGTTGAAGAGGGGTCTCAGCGTTCCTGTCATTCATCTCAACCTCCGTCCCCCAGGACTCATCATTCTTACTTTCCTAATCATGTCCCAACAAGCAACGATGAAAACACGAGGAAAATCGACACAAGGGTGGATGGCGGAGGTTCATTGAAGAGATCCTCGCAATGTCATCTTTCTTCGCCTGAGTGTCCTCAGCATCTATCTCCCTCCGCTCTTTCTCCTTCTTCCTCTTGTTCTTCTCCCCTTTATAGTGATAGTACAAGCCACAGTAACGAACTGCCAGTCTTGTCACCACAAGAGGAGAGTGATGATGTCTCCATGCAAAGAGGGACAGCTAACCATCGAAATCGGCATGGTGGAGGGGCAGTGTATGAGGCAGAGAAGGAACGGAAGAATAAGAAGAAAGAAGAGGAGACATATGAGGAAAATGACAGTTGCTCTCGGAAAGAGGAGACAGTGAAAAGGGATGAGCGCCATCATATTCAAAGAGATCACTCTAAGAATAGTAAGAATACGAAGGAGGTCAATGATGAAGATGGCAATCATGAGGTTAGGAAGCAAAGCAATGATAAGGTGAAGGAGGATAATGAAATGGCCGAAGAGGAAAAGGAAAAGAAGAATGTGGAGATGACAAAGAAGAAGAGAAGAGAGACTCTCTATCTGAATTTGGATCGAGTCCAACGTGTGTGTGGTGAGGCCTCTGAGAAATCTAAGGAACCTAGTCAGAGAAACCCTTCTCATACTCCGAGTCAGAGTAAAGAAGAGAATCAGAAGCTTTCTATGAAGAAAGTGACTGCATCAAAGAGAAAAACAGATGATAAAGAAACATCTCTCTCTGTATCCTGTCCCGATGGTAACCTAGAGAGGGGAGTTCCGGACGGAAAAGATCATGATGAAGAAGATACAACTTCACACCAAGTCTCTTCTTCACTCTTACAAGGAGATAGGTCAAACCAGCACCAACATCCTCAAGGGACCACTCCTAATGGGAATATGAACCCCAGTAGTAGCACACCTCAGACAGGGGGAACGGGGGATCGTGAAGAAGCAGCAGCAGCACCATCTTCACATCGCCGCCATCTCTTCAAAGGAGTCCGGCCAGAGAATCGGTATGTCTTGATCTCTAAAGCTGTCTCTTTGGTAAAGTGAACTTCACATGAACCACAAAGAACGGACCCGTCTCTTAGAAGACAGCCTTATCTGAGGGGTTGTCTGTTTGGTTGAAGAAGAAGTTGATCTCCTTTCTCATGAAAGCAGCTTGATAGCACGGGTCTCTCTTGAAGCAGTCACTGCACGATGTACTGCGTCTATTCCAAACATCTTCCTCAACATGCTGAGATGGTACTTCACCATCTGTACATTTGTGTATAGAGAGAGAGACAGAAAGGCAGAGATGCAGACAGACAGAGAAGACATTGTGTGTTTTGTCAATGGCAGGAATACTGTTCTTCTGGTGCTCTCTGCGTTTGTCGGAGGGCGATGTTTCTCAGTGGTGGTCTACTGAAGTATTTCATTCAGACTTCCTTGTCGTACAACTTTCAATCTTGTGGGCGTACTGTACTGCGCATGCGGCGGGATAGTTAACTCACTGGCTCGGGTAGTGAACTATAGAGTAAAAACCAAGACTCGTTCTTCCTCAGTACATCTGAAGCCAGGGATGGTATCTGCCTTTATTCCTCTTGTAAAAGCGTGCCTTCACTAATAGCAACACAGTGCGACAGCGTCCTTGCTGTACATCACGCAAGTGATTCTGAGGCTCAAAAGCTTATAGTGTTTTTCTTTCCGCTCTTCATGTTGACGTAGGATAAGGGCAACAGGAGGCAGCATAGATCCTACTCACTACCGCATGTGTATCCATTTTTCCAACTCTCTGTCTCTCTGTGTCTGTCTGAATCGTTTTTGACTTTCTTACTGTTTGTTTACGGTACTTCATGTGTTGTTCGTATAGTCCCTTTCCGTTCTATTACCTTCTTTCTTTCGAAATCAAGTTAAGGGCGAAGGAGAAAATCATAGTAGGTAGACAGTGATATGAGTTGTAGTGAGAGTCCCTTCGAGGATTGTAACCCATGTAACAGCCTGTCTATACTTTGAGATGAGATACTCTTTCTGTAGCTAGAAAGTTGGACAAAACTATCTACCTATCTTTGATCCGTGTGTCTATTTCCTCCCAGATGAGATGCTTTCTGTATGCATGTGAAAATTCATTCTTGGCTTCTCTCTCATACCAGGATAATAACGGGTTTGCTTCTCTTTCTTTCTCTGTCGGTCATAACGCATTGGACAGGTGGAAACTTCAACCTTCGAAAGCTTGTCCTTTTTGTCAGCGTAGCTTTTGTACGAAGAGCTATGAAAATCACGTGAAGGTCTGCGAAAGTCTGAGATCAGCAAGATCAGCTCTCCATGCAAAGAAGAAACAACAGCGTGGAAATCATGTGAAGTCCAATGCTTCTGGAAATGCTTTGCATCCCGGAGGCGGAAGTGAAAACAAGGTACTTTACAAAAATCATGCATATGATGGGATTCAGTCTATCGTGAAGACATTCGCTAAAGGGGGAGGAATGCCTGTGCAACATCACTCTCGTTCTACTGTTACAAAAGGGCTCGGAACAGGGGGGGGAGGAGGTGTATATACGCCCAATATCAAGGGCTCTCATAATGGTACCCGTCTGACTCCTCGTCCTCCTTCTCATGTTCATGTTCAAGGGGAAGAAGAGATATCTACGAAATCACCCGTACATCAGCAGACCAGTTCGTCAGAAGAAATTCCCATATCAAGTGTCCGTGATAAAAGTTATACTGGAGGAGATTCTCGGAAAGGTCGAGTTTCTCCGAAGGCTATGATAGGAAATAATGATGATCTCAGTCATCTCCTTCTCTCACTCAAGGAGAAGAAGAAGGGTTCTCATCGATCCTCTTCAGTTCCTCCCCGGGTTGGACTGTCTGCGCCTGACTACTATGACGGCTACTACGGCGCTACAGACGGGAGAACGGATGAAAACGAAGCGCTGAGTGGTGGGAAAGAAGAGAATGCACGGCTGATAGAACGGCTGCGACTGATTGGACAGATTGCTCGTCAACATACCAAGTTGTGGGGGTCACCTATATGCCAGGAGAAGAAGGAACAGGAAAGACACAGGTCTCACCAACAAGGAGAAAGAAAAGAAGACTCTTCTCCCTCCGTATCTGTCATGACCTCTCTCCTTGCAACGCAACAGGGTTGCTCCACACCGAATGTTGAAAGAGAAGTCGCGACTAAAACGATGGAAGGTGGTCACAGTGATGACCATGATAATGCCTCCCCTCTACTTTTCGCAGCATCGACATGGCAAGCTCTGCTTCAGTTGAAGAATCCTCCGTTGGGAGCCCTTGTTGGGGTTCTACTCAATCTGGTGGTACATCAGGAGGAGGGGGAAGGATTTTCCTCAGAGGCAAGAAGCGAAGAACGAGGGGCTGGAACTCGCGGTCGGAGCTGTTTGAGAAGGGGAGATCGGGAGAAATCGCCGAGTCGAAGGGGTTCGCACAATTCTCGGAATCTTGGCGTACGAAGTGGACATTCAGTTCATAGGCGATCTAGTCGTGCTAGTCGAGAAGAAAGTCGTGATGATAGTGCTCGGCGAGGGAACCGGAGTGTGCCGCCCTCTTCAAGGAAATCCCCTGGAACGATCCAAGAATTGTCCGCTATTCTTAAGGCGGGAGGCGATTGCCACCATATGAAATACCTTGCGGATCAACTGAAGGGGCAACCTCATGGCCAGCTCTTCCGCGCAATAGCTCGATATCTACAAACCTGTAGTGGGTCAATCGGTCCAGGGAATGAAAGGCACGACGACGGTTTATCAAGCGCTGGACCTTACAAGGACATAGAAGATGATGCTTCAGGACTATCCGAAGAAACAGAAAGAAGTACAGATTCTGTAACTAAGGTTCGTGAAGAAAGAGGAAACGATAGAACTGGACGCGTACCAAGGAGTCATAAAAGGTCTAAGCAACACCCGTCCGCTCTCTCCCATGGACGCCCAGGTTCGCCAGACGCGCCAGTCGTATCGTCCTCCCCCACAGGGTCTTCTACGGCATTGCGGGGACGTTCGGGACGCACAAGGGGGGAACAGGGTCCCTCTCAGGAGAAACATTTTCATGCGAAGTCGCAAGCGACAAACGCGTCCATTGACGACACCTCAACCGTGCCTACTGCTCTCTCTACCCAACAGCATTTGAGTGAGAATCTCTCATCAAAACAACTGCCTCAAAAACACATGTCAGTACAACAGTCCCATTCTTCTCAAGGCTTGCAAGAAGATCGACGCTCAAAGTTTGCTAAGGCTTCCACCGGAGAAATGTCTCGGCCCCTTAAGTTGGGCCCTCATCTTGCTCACCCAGTGGCCGGTCAGCATCTTCCGGAAACAATGCTAAAGGAACAGAATGAGAAGAAACAGTTGAAAAAGTCGTCCGGAGTGAAAGCGCTCCCTCAGCCGTCTACGCCCCAGCGGAATGCAATGAGACGGATCTCCCGTCTGCGGCGTACTAGTGCGCCTGCGTTGCCGTCGGAGGCCAGTTCTGATGAGAGCCGTTGTCCCAAGGGAGTCAGCAGCGGTGATGCGGCAGATTCTTTGTCCTCGAATCCGAATGTGAGTACGAAAGGAGCTAGTCCGTCCGACAACACTAAGGCAACATCGGGAACCATGGGTGTGGCAGTCCCGGAAAATATACCCAATTCAGCATTTTCACATGAAGGAGCTATCGAGGCGCGTCCTACTCTCTCCACCGCGCACAAGGAAGAAAGCTCAGGATTATCGGCAGAGGTGGGAGGGCGGCGCGAACGGCCACCAGGCAGTAGAGGAGACTCACTCGTGAAAAGTCATCATGAAGCCCGTAGCCGAAGACCCCGGTGCTCCTCTCCGCTGCGTTCTGGGCCATTTCAAGGCGGCTCTACCGATGATGTGAACACACGCCAGCACTCTATAGCTTTCCCTCCAAAGCACCAGGAGCCGGGAAAAGGAGCCACACCTAAGGTAACGCCACGGAGATGGGACGGGGTTCTCGGACAACGGATGAGAACGGGAGAGAACTATCTCAGTGGGACCCTGAGAAGACAAGACGTTGTCCCGTTATCAGGTACTTTGACGAGGGATATGAGAATGCAGAATGTGTCGGTTCCAAGTACGAACGCCTCTATCGACGGAGAGCAATACGTTCATCCAGCATGTTTAGAGGCTCCTTGGGGGATTGATCATCGGTTGTCTGAGCCGAAGAGTGGGAACTACTTCGGATACCAGGGCGTAAGACCGGTTAGAGACACCCCGAGGCTTCTTGATCAGAAGGAAAAAGATACATCGAGAATGCATACCTGTCTTCCTGTGACCGGAAGGACCCTTCAGGAATCTTACCAGAGCACACTCTCTCAGAGCGCTTTTCATCAAAGCCGTCTTCTCCCACCAGGTACCCACCCTGACCCTTCAATGGCACCATCCAGTCTGCGTCGTCGAACAAGAGCCTTTTTTGACCCACAAGGAATGTCCCCGCTTCCCACGGGGAGAGGCCAGAGGGAAATGGATCACTTTTCTTTCTCCAGCGCCACTGGGATGAGATTGCTCTCCCCCCCTGGTCTATTGGCCGGGCTGCAGCAGAACTCGAGCCGACATTGGAGCTCTTCTGATACTCAAGACAGACCGGCATCGCCTCCTGTCTTAAACCCTGCGGCTCGCAGCAGGAGCTTAGAGTACCCTCGGTATCCAAGCGGTCAACGACGGCTGCCCATCGTGCAGGCTATTAAAGAAGTGGAGAAACCTTTTACTGGGCCAAGAGGTACCGAGGTCCGCTATAATGTTGACTCTCTCCCGCTTTCTCGGCGAGCATCTAGTCTGCCCCCCTCGACCCGTAGTCCACGTTTCGGAAGCCGGGCCTTCGGCGATCGTGACACTCAGGTGCCAACAGCGTTGGGCTTTAGGGGAGGGAGAACATGTGAAGAGGCAACGATGCTCTGTCGAGGAACACCGCGAGAAACAGACCATCACGGTTCCGGTGTGTATCTGGACTCCCGCTCCCGTGTGCGCGTCTCTTCACAGGCGTTCGAAACAAGCGAAAACACGAACTGCCTTACACGACTGCCTCCGCAGCTATTACCTGGAGTCGCCCTGCCTGGTGCAAAGCCCCCCGTCAATTCACGAATTCCCGCGGACTGCTCTGTTCCGCCTTCATCCGCTGGAGAGAAGATTTCCAGGGCGCATGATGGTCATGCTGGGGCATTATTGAGGGAGGTATCCGACGCACCTTCTTCCTTAGTGTCGATAAGTTCTCTACTTCAACTAGATGGCTTGCCGCAGGCTACAGGGTCGCAACGCTCAGGCTGGTTTGATGCTCTCCACGTTCCAAAACGGCGAAGCGTTAGTTGCATTGATGGAGAGCACTTGGAAAAGGATACCCGAGAGTGGAGGTCCGGCTGTCCAGCTGACAGTGTTTCTGTTCACCCGAACGTGGACAGTCGTTTTGAAGACCCCTCAGGAGTAAAGGAAACACTGCAGAAGGGAGGCCTGAATGAGAGCAGGAAAGGTAGGGATGAACCAATCAGAGGTGCCAGAATGGTTTCTACCCGCCCCCAAGAACCCTTGCGTCATCGCGCATATTCTTTAGTGCTTTCCGGTCAACAGGAAAAAGTAGTAGACACGCCTCCATCCTTTTCCCCTAGGATCTCCTTGTCTTCACAAACCGCGTCCTGTGTCGCCCGCGTATCACCGTCTCAACGTCTTTCTTCGTCATTTGGTTCCACTGGAGCACAGCTCCCTTCTTCTTCCGCTGTGGGCGAGTGCGTTTCCGGACACAGAGAGACACTTATTCCCCAGGCCAAGGATCCCCCACGACTCGTAGCTGGAAGAGAATCAGATCACCGGTCCAGGACTGTGCCCCAGGGAATGCCGACCTCAACAGAAGGGACATCGAGCTGGGCCAGAACACACGAAGGTCGTAGTCTGTCTCCAGATGTGGATCAACCAACAAGTGTAACGAACGCGGCTCATGAAACGCAAACATCACATCGATGCCGAACGTGGTTTCCAGTAGAGAGACGCTCTATGTTCCCAAGTGGAAGAAAGCCGACTGAGACCACCAACTCAGAGGGAGCGCGAAACGACGGCTCGTCGACTGTATGGGGAGATCCCGCAGAAAGTTGTATGTCCTCCACCGGCGTGCCTACATTTTCGAATGGTAGGCTAGGGAGGGCGGACATGCCTTCCCCAGTCTACTCCTGCACTTCAAGCAATGGAAGTCTAGGTGGGTCAACTAGTGGCCAGCCTAACGGCGGGGGGAAACCGTTGCAGCTTGTCAAAGGGGGAATGGAACAGCTGGATCTTGACTATCGGAGGAGTCTGAATCAACGTGACGTTGCAGGCCCTGTGGCTTCTTTTAAGCCATCCCTGAACCATCAAACTGTTGCGCCCGGTGAGAGAGCGTTGCCTGGTCCATTGTCCCCTAGCATGCTTCAGTTCCGTGAGAGGAAGGAGGAACCCCCAAGGTTAGCTCCGTTTCATTATACCTGGCATCCTCCCCGCGACGGGATACAGGAATCAAGAGCTGGAGATGTCCTCCCAAAAGTTTCCCTCGTTCCGAATCAGCAGTCAGGAGGGGTCCCTTCTTTGGTTGGCGGATCCGTACCTGGTGTACAGCAACTTCAGTTCAATAAACGAACGGGAACTTGGAAAGTGATGTCGCCAGCATGGCTGGGGACAAGGGACGTCTCTATCGCTGCGCAAGGTCCGATGTTTTACGAGGGAAGACAGAGCCATGCAGGCAGCCTTTGTTCTGTCCAGCCCACAGGCTTCGTTGATCGAGTCGCCCAATCTTACGCCTGTCCTCATCTGTCTCAGTCTCCGGAGTTCGAGAGAGTCCCACCGGCACATAGTAGCACTCGGATCGAGACTTCCAATGATTATAAGCCACCTTTCCTGGTGACAAACAATTCGCCTTTTCTGCAAATGAATAGCCCGTCTCAACAGTCCGTCTGTCGCAGGACTCCTGCTTCTGATCCACCACAAATCGCTCAGTCGTCGAGTTCTACTGGCACGTATCCTGCACCTTCTTCTAGTGCAAGGGAAAAAGGACAAGAGTTTTCAAATTCTTCAGCAGTTCGACAACTTGTACTACCTGGTGAAGCTTCTTTTCCTGAAAATCCGAATGAGACAGCTGCTCAGGGTCTTCCGGTCGGCAGCGCGGCCCACAGGCTTGGTGGACAGCTACATACAGGAATACGGGCCAGTGGGGTGAAGAACAGCGGCGAAGCGCCTACTGTGTCCTCGAAAGTGGGTTCGGGACATGTGACACAAGAAAGAAAAGAAGACGCGGGTGTCCCTAATGAAGTGAGTCCTGTTTTTCAGAATGCATTTCTTTCTCCACTCGGAAGCCTGCTGTCGGTAGCCACCTGTCAGTAAATCGTGTATCGAACTGGGCGTCGACTGATGTCTTTCTTCACTTGTATGCTTGCAGTTAGCACCCGCCGTTCCCTTCTTCACTACGCCCAGTTTCCGAACTCAGCTGGTCACACGAATGTGAATGGCGCGGCTAGGGCCGCTAGATCGAGAAACGTGAAAGATGTTGAAGCAGGGGAAGTGACAATACAATTGCAGAGCCGGGTGCGGTGACGTTGAAGATGGGCGACTTGGAGACTAAGTGGTCTTCTCGTAGCATACCATTGTGTCTCTCTAAGCCCATGTCACTTCTTGAGCCCCTTCCTCGACATGCTCATCAGTGTTTACCGGACTCCGCGAACGGTTCGGTTGCCGGAGGCTCGGGCCGACAGGTATATAGACGGTGTAGCCGGCTGCATGGGTCCACTGACAAATTCCCTTTGTCGGAAAAACATGTATCATCGTGTCAACGCGGAGCGGCGTGTTTCTTTAAGAGAGACAAGCTGACTTTTCCCATGTCGTCAGCTTGTCTCTCTTTACTACGACCTGTATGGGCCGAGTCCTGAGATCGTTTAGACTGAATTGCTGCCACTATACAGTATCCAAAGCAAACCTGCATGTCTCTTTGATGTGGTCCGTATTCGGTTGTAGGTCTGGAAAGGGGGCTACCAAGCGCAGGCTCTACAACACCAACTGGGACAAACTTTCAAGTTACCCCGCGAATCCCAAACGGCACAGCCGTTACTGCGGGGGGTCACATCAGGCACACGGCGATGCTCTCCGAGAGCGTTCACCTTCGGGCGCCGGACTCCATTTCATGAGCAGCAGCCACCTCCGCATCAACGTGAGCTTCAGCAACGCCTTCTTGGACTCAAGAGCAGCCGCTCGACGAATCAGACGCTCTTTTCATCAGCAGGGCTGCTTCCTGCCGCTTCCCCGGAGAGGCAGTTGATCCGATCATCGTCCCTTGATCGAATGGCCGGCTCCGGAGAAAGCAGGTTTGCACAGACTGCAGCCGCCAGTGGTGCGTGGCTGGCTGAAGGATATCCCGTCTCGCCTGCGACTTGTACATCAGCAGCCATGAAGGAGAGAAATTTTCAATCGTGGGGGGCGTCAGAGGGGTTGTCTAGGGTACAAGCGCAAGGGGAGATCGCTCAGGACAAACAAGCACAGCGCAGTAGATCAAGTTTATCGTTAATTTCGGTGCCGCTCGAAAAGTGGCAGCCGACGGCCAAGTCGGAGTGGACAATCGCAGGCCAAGGTTTCTGCGGTGCCAACAGAGGTCATGGAATCGGGCGCGCTGAACGGCCGGAGAACGCAGAAGGGACATGGGCATCCGAAGGCACGGCCGGTCTTGGTGCGCAAACCAACTAGAGTACCACGAAGTCCTAAAAAAGATCTGAGTAGCACAGGTGAATAGTCCCTTCTCAGCAACCCTCCGGCGACGTGCCGACCCTCCCGGGGCAAGCAAGCCGCATGTCAAAGTCAGATTATCGCTTGAAGGCTTGCTCCATAGCCACTACCCCGACCTCCTTGTGGGGCGCTGCTGCTTCCCTATATATATGCTGTGGCATTTACACGCGCGGCAGAAGCAGCGTGGGGCAGACCGTTATTGTATTGAGATTTATACCGGCACGCGTCACCTCGAGTAGCTGGGGATGGTGGTTCCTTGTTTTCAGCCCGACCCGAGCTGCGTGTTGACGCGGCATGATTGCTCTGGGCTTCTGCTTCGCTGTCCGAGCAACGCGCTTTGCTGGCGAAAGGAGAGAGGATGTATGTGACTGGTGGGACGCTTCAAGTCGCGACAGAGTGGTAGAGATGAAATAAGCGCAACAGCTAGGTCTGCTACACCTAACCAGAATCAGGGAGCTCTGTCGGTTGCACCGGTATGAACCAAACGCTTCGCAGTGGCATTGGGCTGCGCTGCGCAGGAGTGGCTAGGCGAGAGCGAAGCCACAAGCTACAGGCTGCGCACGACTGTGGACGCACGCCCTCACCCTGACGCTTCTGCAGGAAGTCTGGCTGAGAGAAGGCTCACGAACTATTCGTCTTGTCGATATCAGCGTCCTCCTGAGGTCCGGTCCTTGGAACACCTTTTACTGGGAGTGCTGCTGTGTCGTCGTATTCTGTGAGTGCGCTTGGCGTAATTGAATCAACAGAATAGATTAGCTTCCTTCTAGACAGCGGAGGCAGCATCAGGGACACCTTTTACTGGGAGTGCTGCTATCTCATCGTATTCTTTGAATGCGCTTAGCATATTTAAATCGACAGAATAGATAAGCTTCCTTCTAGACAGCGCAGGTACCATCAGACGATGAAGCCCCCAGCGAACGAACATCGGGGTGGCCCGAGTCGAGAAACTCCAAGCAAGACGTTCAACAGTCTGATAACACCAACGGCGCGTGTGAGAGGCATATTTTCCTACGGCTGCTGCGGGCCATGGGGGCGGGGCGGGTTTCTCTGGAGCTTTTGCCAAAGCCGCCATCGACCGGCCGCGCTCATTCCCTTGGTCCATCCTGCAAAATTCTCTTCGCCGCCGTCAGACGTACCTGCGATGCTTTTTCTACTCTCTTCGAGCCTACCTGGGCCTGCCAGTCATTAAAAATGTCAGCGTGTCCCGGCCTGCTCAAGAACTTCACAGTTGGATGCAGTCTCAGCTCTAGGGAGCGAGCACGAGTTTCAGCGGTCCGACGACTTCAGTCTTCACAATTCCCTTCGCCCCGAGACAAAGTGAAAAACCGTAAGCTTCCATCCCCGTATCGCCATTGCTTTCTATCCGCTTGATGAAAAATTGCATCCCGGAGCCTTCACGAGCAGTCAACAGAGACAGTCTTTCTTGCTGAGACCTCCGAACTCGTGCTGAATCTCCCCGGAGTGGCAGCCCACAAATGTGGTGGTTACGGTCGTGTTACGACCCAAGCGCGAACTCCTCTAGACGCGACGAGCCAGTGATCGAAAACAAGGGAGCTTCGTTCGCGACGAGTTCTGTGAGCTTCTTTGAACGGGTGTTTAGCGTATACACCCCCCCCTGAGCATATTAATGCAGCAGTCGCTCAGATGGTGCCGCCACGGCCAACGACAAATTGTGCGCCGTCTCCCTTTGAGACGCGGCACCAGTTTCTCTGAACGGGTGGCATACGCTACACTTTGTCCATCGTGAAGACATGGCCCAGGGCAGCATCAAGCTGTGCTAGACGTCCTTTCTGAACAGAATGTTTCGGAGCGATGTTTCTCTAGCAAAGCGCCATTGCAACGGCACCTGCCGGCCTTTTCGTGTCAGAACGAAGCCGGACCGCGTTCGTGTGATGTCGTCTCCTTTGGCTGTGGTGCCTCTTCTCTTTTTCCTTATCTCGGGACAGTTTGTTAGTTGCGATGGAAAGGGAGACGCGCGGGGGACTGTCGTCGCCCGGTCTCCGCCATTATCTAAATCGTCTTCGACCAACAGATCAACCTCTATCCAAGTACAGAGTTCGCCCGACGAGCAGATGGATCTTTCACTCGAGGGTGACGTGGAGGATGACGATGCATCAGTTATGCTACCTATGGACCCCAAAAGCGCACGAGGGTACGCGTTGCCCGCTGATGCCATTGACACAGTCCGAGTTCAGAGGCGGAGGAGTAGTGGCTCCGCGTTGTTTGACCTAGTTCCTCTAGCTGTTTCGATCAGTGTCCTTTGTTTTGGCGTTTGGAAAGCAGTGCGCGCCAACCGGCAACGTACCTGGTACCACCCGTCCGAAGCACCAGCTGAGGAAGATCTTCCGCCTCCTTACACTGAAACGGCGTGAGCGAGTGTTCCTCACCTTGCTGAGCGAGCGGGCGTTTCCGAGCCTGCGGCTGTTCCTAGGGTGCCCCCCGAGTGCGACGCCCTTGGCAGGGTTGTCAAGACTGCGCACACCTTAACTGTGAAGTCGGAGATTGTTTTGGGGGAGTACCCCGACTTGTATCATACAATTTCGCAGGTCGTTTCCTGGAGGAAGGGGTCGACGCGACTCTAGAATCGTAACCCGTTTTGGTGGATGAGTGCAGTCAAGAAGACGGTGCAGGTTCTCGCGGGGGCCAAGGGCATCTGCAGAAGTTGGGAGACGCATGTGCTTCATTCCGGGGTGCCAGGGTTTCCCCAGGTCAGAGTCATTACCATTGGCGAGGAAAGGGTTCTGGATTTGACCTTATTTTTGTGTTCTCCGGACGCACGCCTGCCTGCGACATCAGCACACGGCCAACTTTTGGAATGGCATGAGCCCTTCTCGAGGCCCAGAATTCGAACAGGTGTCAGATGACTGATGCGCGAGGAACTCGGCTGTCCAACGACTGAAATCGTCGTGTTTTTTGCTGCATTCTTTACGGTAGCAGAGGTGGTTCTGTAAAAGAAGACTGAAGACTGAATGTCTCAGCAAGGCGAGGACAGATGAGTTCGCTCACGTTCTTTTCGATGACATGTTTGGACGGCTTGCATGAGAGTTTGCGGTGATGTCATTGTCTGCCGTATAAACGCTTGCGAAGTCTGGATTTTGACTTTGCCTGTTCGTGACCGGTGTCGTGTGGGTGTTAAGTTGTTACCCGGACATTGGACGGCTTTCCGTGCGAGACAGTGGCGAGTAAGATTTTGTGTTGCTCTAGGTGGTCAGTGGCCGGGCGTATTTCGTGAGAGATTCAGTAGAATGCCAGGCTCGGAGCACCGGCTCGCGAGTTCAGCCGGAGGAACCGCCAACGTCTCAGTTATTTGAGACTTTGGCAGCAGCGTGCACTCCCGACAACGCACATGGGGCAGGGGCAGTTTTTACCTAGTCCGGCACGCTGTGAAAGACTAGTGTGGGCGTCCCGAAACGTGACCTTAGCGATACCAGAAAATGCGTAGTTTGCTGGGAGCCGACTGGTAGTGTGGAGTGGACTTGCGTTGCGGAGCGTAGCGCAGTCTAACACGTAACCGTACGAGCTCTTCGTCGAAGTTGCCGCGAAGGTTGCTGCGCCCCGTCGAGTCGCCATTATCGCATTTCTGATTGACTACAGCGTCCCCCGAATTGGAGTTGCGTGAACAAGTCGGCAATTGTAGACAGACTCTTTACAAGTCGCGGACTCCGCCTGTTGGGTGTGCGGTAAAGGCGGACGTTCGCAGGCAGTCGAGAGCGGACAGTTGCAGCCGTGGCACCTGCAGGGACAGGTGAAGTGCGACGGTGGTCCCGGCCGCGGCGCCGGTCGAGTCGTTCCGATTGTCGGAACCTTTCGTCTTCGACAGATCGAGTCGTCATTGCCGGCGGAAAAGGCCTGGAACCAGGCTGAAGCGACTTCGAAAGAGCGTCATATCTGTCAGAGGACGATGCTCTAAATGTTTCGGGTTGTTGGCGCTTCGTTCTCAGCGGTATGAAACATGCCGCTCTACGGCAGTTGACGCCGCCGTCACACGTGCAGTGTAAGTGTCGTTCCTCGTGGCATTTGGCGGAGACGCTCTGAAGCACGGGTCGCGCTAACTGTGGACACCAGGCAGTCAGCTCAGGGCACTACGTCACACCGTCAACACCTCGCAAACGGTAAGCGAGCCCCGGTGCCCTTTACATGTATGTACTTCAAAGGACGGCGCTGGAGCACGCAAGGGCTCCAACAGTTGACCTGGAGCTCATCAGTACCCACACTTCATAGAGCACCAGCCCCACGCTCGGACATAGACAAGAAGAACCCCCCCGGCGCGACCCCTGTTGAGAGAAGTACAGTTTATCCCTTGCACACCACCTTTCCGTGCCGACGTCAGGATGGCCGGGTTAGTGCGAGACGGACATCTCCGGCACAGACTTCTTTTTTGATGAGAGCGGACAGCGGTCGGGGGCTTCGTAGCGTATCCGGATCTCGGGCGCCGAGAAGGGAACTCAGGCTCAATGACCGGGCCACGCGTTACAGTTTCTGACCTGAAAATTCGCGAGGGGCCGCACAGCTTATTTCGGGAGACATGCTTTGTGCGGCTCGTTTCGTACTAACCGCTGGCATAAAGCGACGCGCAAGCACAAGCAGTCAGTACAAAGGGGGTCTCGGAGAGTTGAATCTCGTTGCACTTCGCGAAAACACCAGGCTCACTCTTTTCTTAGCGAAACAGTTTCTTCTTTTTTCACTGCAGAGATGAGGGTGTTGGACGCGCAACTACACGCCGTCAGTAGAAAGCGTGGCTAGGAGAGTGGATTCTGGTTCTTGCCTCGCACTGGAAACTGCCGGGTCACTCTCCCTGTAGCTACCCGAGAGTTTCTTCTTTTCTCACTTTAGACATGAGGCTGCCCCTTTTCACTGTATTTTCGGCGGCATCAATTTTCTACAATTTGATCTCAGCTGTCGATTACAGTGCCGCCGGTTCGCAGGGTGCAAGTCAGGCTGAGTTGGGAGTCGCTGGGGGAACTGCTGTGGGCTCGGACGTGGATGAGTCCGCTCAGGGGGGTGCATTTTCTGTTGCGGTTCGGACGGGTGAAAGCGACGAACACGACGTTGAAAGTGAAGAAGAGTTTGATCCGGACACAAGCAGCAGATCCAGCTGGAAAGGGCGTAGATACCGTCTGTCTGAGCTGAATACGGGCCGCAGCACAAGCAGGAAGAAACGAAAAAGAGTTGTCGGTCTGGTTTCCGATGCACTTCCGGTCCTTGCCCTTTTGGCGGTACTCTGGTTCGTAACCAGAGGTGAAGGTGTCGAGGAGTTGGTCGGGCAAGAGATTATGCGAGTTCAGCACCGGCTGATGTACAGGATGCCTGGCAGTGGCCTACGGAGAGCGCCACCCGCATACTCGGACTGGCGTTCTGACGATTCACCATATTTATTATCCGTGGAAGTGCTTCCAGTGTCGATGGGGGGTCCACCAGCCAAACCCCGTGCCCGTGACACCCCACGTAGGGGTGTGAGGGGGTTCGTGCAGGGGATAGCGCATCAAGCTCGCTCGTTTTTTTCTTGATGGTAGGTTACTGGCTTACACGTACTGGCACGGGTTCAGTGTGCAGCATCCAGGTGTTAGATGGAGGAAGGCAGATCGTGTTGCGCTGACGGCTTCTACAGACCTCTAACCAGTGAAGTGAAGGCGCACTTCACCCCTTCGGATGCCCCAGCGCTTGACTGCCGATAGCTTCCCAGGTGCTTCTAGTCGGACTGGTCGTACCAACGTGCCACAGCCGCTCTCCCTGTGTGTTGACATTGTCGAGATCGGCAAAGTTGTTCTGGAGTCAAGAGACGTGACCGGGACAGTCACAGTATGGTATTATCGCTATAAAGGCGCAACTGCTGTAACATCTAATTTCGCCTCCGATCGGATGTGCCCTACACCGGCACCGTCTCGGTTTTGCGCTGCAAAGCGAACGCACGGCGACAGCGTTCCAACAACCCGGGGGATCCGTTTTTCTCCCCGATGATGTACACATGTATCAATCCATTGAGGATGGACATCAAACACAACACGTACAAGAGCATTTGACCGAACCACGTGGATAATTCAGAACCACCCCCACGCGTAGCCAGGTTGTCGTTTTTGCGTTGCCACTCGAGATCCATTGTAAGGAGTTCTTTGGTTTCAGCAAGGTGTCGCTCCTCAGATGATCGCTTTGCCGGAGCTTCTTCTCGAAAGTGACTGCCTGTCCCGGTGGGTCGTGATACTGGAGCTCTGTCGCCATCAGTTCTCGCAGGTGGGGGCCCACCGCCTGTCTGTGATTCATGAGGCTTCCCAAGCGCAACATCTGGTTGAAGGCCGAGTAGCTCTCTGGCTTCGACCACTTCGCGTTCGGCTTGCTTGGCGAGGTGGCTATACATGTTCTTCTCCTCAGCGTCGGTAACGATGCGCTTTACAATTCCGATTACGTTTTGGGCCTGTTGTTGCTTTCTTACCTCCTTGGCTGGGCAGTTAACCATGAACACGCACGAGAGCTCGCTCTCTGGGACTGCGACCAGAAATACAAGGAATGAACCAAAGAGAAAACTGAGAGGCAATAATAGTGGATTCGCCCACAGGCTTTTCCGAAAAGCCCCGCCCCGGCTGAAAATCAGAGCGGCATTGAGCAGACACGCGCCAAGCCACAAGAATATGACCGACGCCTCAGTGCGTCCGTCTCTACCACACGTTTCCTCCTTCGTTCGCATACCCGGTCGCAGACCCTGACCGACCAAAGAGTCGGGGGATGGCGTAGGGGTGTGCTCTTGCATGCTAACTTCTGCCCATGACTGCGCTGTCCACTCCTGCGGCAGTTCCGTGCTACTCGGTCCTTTCAGAATACGCGCCACTCTCTTGACTGACAGCTCGCTGTTGTGTCCGCTTGCCACCAGCGCCTCAGCGCTGTGACTCCGTTGTAATTCCCGAGGCCACACCCGGCGCAGAACTTCCCTCCTTGAGTCCGGCGGTCTTCGAGGTGCACCTGTTCTCGATTCTAGAAATGAAGCACCACCGGGGCTCCTTTCCGGCTTCCTTCCGCGACTTCCGTGCGATGTGTTAGCAGCACCTGTGGGGCGCGCGACACCGCCACTACGCGGCGGCTCTTCTGTATGAATTTTCGCTTCGGGACGTTCTTGCACGGACTCCGCTGCTCCTCGATCCCTGCCATGTAGACCTTGTTGCGGGGGTTTGCTGAGCAATTCGTCACTTCTGATGTTGGGTTTCCTGTGTGCCCGGGTCAGTTCCAGCCGTCTCGCAATGGTGTCCGCCGGAATATCGTGCAATTTGAGGAGCTGTTCGACATGCTGGCGGTGAAGCAGCTCCTCCCTAACTTCTCTCTGTAGCCACGCGCAGGGCAGAGGCCTCCGGGCTGGTCCGTAGAGCAGCGCGAACAAGAGGACGAGCGCTAGAACGTCGACGAGAACCATTGCCGCCACTCCGCCGATCGCTCGAGTCCCTAAGGGGTTAGTGCTCGGGGCACGGCGTGCTAGAGGAGCCAGAGATGGTATAGACCATAGCATTGCCAGAGAGAGACCGAGGAGCATCGCAACTGAGGAGAAGAAAGAAGCGAAGGGGTTGGGTGTGCCGTACGCACCAATCGCCAGCATCAAGTAGGCAATCGACGACAGAATGCCGTACAAGATTTGCAGTTTGTATACCGCAAACGATGTCACCACGGTTGCGCGACCCTCTCGCACCAATGTTAGGATACCCACGACCCCGCACGAATCGAACTGTGCCGTAGCTTCTCCTTTGCCAGTATCTGCGGAAGAATCGGTTGTCGGATCAGAAGTGAGGGCAGGAACATTTTGGGAAGCCCCGTGCTGGTCTGTCACAACAGCGAAAGGGGCAACAGAGTGACAGAGTCCGCCACGGCCAAACGCCACGCCAACTTGAGCTTGCTTGATGGCAAAGCAATCATTCGTGCCATCCCCTACCATAGCGACTACAAGGTCTTGTCGCTGGAAGAGCTCGACTACCAGAGCTTTTGTTTGTGGCGAGAGCCGTGCAAATATCCGGACCCGCAAAAGAATGCGATCTATCAAAGTTGGAGGTTTTGCCTTGATAAGCGAAACGGCACTGCTTGGACGGCTTCCCTTCTTGCCTTTCGGCCCTCCGGATAGGCGCCACGCGCTATTTTGTACAAGTGGGATCTCATCCGTGCTTTGACTATCTTGCGAACCATTCCGGCTCCGACACCATAGCAACCGTTCCTCCTCGTCTGACTCTTCATCGTCTTCTACGTCTTCGTAGTCATGCTGTGGGAGTGTGTGATGCATCAGCGTGGTATCAGGGGCTTCTGCCAGAATTTCGACAGCTCTTGCCGTTAGAGCCAGTTCCCTGTATTCCTCTGTGAACAGAATTCTCCAGCTTTCCACCTCCTCGCCGGAGTCCACATCGATCCATTTCACGCGGTTCCAGAGTGCGGAAACATCGCCTCGCCCGACTGCGCCAATGTTTTTCAGAGCACCGCTGATGGTGTTGGGAGAGCCACCACCATCCTCATTTACCACGTCACCGAGGATGACCCGGTGTGTACCACCGACTGAATCTTCGTTCCCGGGCTTCTCAAGGCGCCTGCCGCCGTTCAGGAGAGTGTCTTCCAAAGACGCACCCACCATTCCTGTACGTCGCGCCACCGATATTGCAGTCATAGGAGAGTCACCTGTATTGTTCAGACAGGCAGGACGGAGTAAGGAAAAATGACCAGGATATCTGCTTTCCGGCGCAAAAACCTGAGTCGCTGTTATAGCACACACACAAGTTTTTCTATCCGCTCATATGCTTGCTTGGTCGTGTGTGCCACTTCTGCACAGAACGGCTCCGATACGTAAATAGTAGGTTGGGTATGTGTAGCAGAACGCTGCGTGCAGTCGTTCATCAGCGCGAGCGGAGACCTTGGGATGAAGTTCGCCACCGTACAAGAGTGCACCTTGAAGAGGATGAACGCTTCACCCATCGACCACAACTGAACTTCACTTCAGCGTGCTTAGTCAGAGTCACAAAGGGTGGCCATGATAAAAGACATACCAGCAGGCAGCTCGGCGAATGCACATTACTCGGAGGGTGGTAGAACGCGTATCAAAAGCACTTGAACCTGGGTTTCAACTCACTCGGATCTGCCATAAAGTCGGAATTGCTGCCGCCTTGCAGTATCACCAGGCTCAACTCAAGCTTACGAACTAACTGACGCCACGGAAGTCGGTTTCACGTGGTCTCCAGGCGGCCCTAGAGATTTATCACCTTACAGTATGGCAACATCACCAAAGTCCTGCGGTACCGAAATGGTTCTTACTCTCCAGACTACAGGACAAGGTGGAAAGAGAAGAAGCATGTCTCTCCGAAGCATTTCCTCTTCCTGTCACAGCGAAGTATACGCACTACCGTTATTTGAAGGACTAGCTAACTTTTCAAGCGAAATAGTACGTATCCTGCTCCAGCGTCCGCACAGGGCAACACGCGTCGAAGACTGCTTGTTACTCGTGCCATACTGTGTCAAAGGTCTTGTGATTACATGTCTTCGGAAGCATACGCCCACTCACCGGTGACAATGACCGATCGTATCCCTGCAGCGCGAAGCTGCTGAACGGCGTAAGCAGCGTCAGCCCGCAATTCATTCCTGAAGAGAAGCAAGCCTTGCATAACGAGTTCACTCTCGATAGCGGCCCGCTCAAGATTTGGCCACGTGCTCAGCCCTCCTCTCACCCCCATAGTTTTGCAGGCGGCCGCCAGCACGTACACTCCCTCTCGTGCGTACATTCCCGCACGCTCCAGAAACCCAGGTGGTACCGTCTCCGGTCTGCACAAAGCGGCTACAGCTTCGTAGCTTCCCTTGCAAAATACGAGCACTTCAGCCTCATTTGCAGTTCCAGAGGCACTCCGCCGTGCAACAACAACGCTCATGAGCTGTCTCACTGGGTCGAAGAGGAGCCGCTGCAGCAGCACGAAGCCACCTTGCAGATCGTCTGATCCTCCCCCTTGATGCGGCAGGCTCGCTGACGTTGGTTTGGGCGGCAAGAAAAGAAGTCTGCGCGTAGCACCCGCAGCTTCTGCTCCTTGCCCGCCATCGGCACTCCACTCGACGCACCAACCTGTGGACTGAAACATCTGTTGTTCCAGAGGAGTGCCAAGGACCCTGTCCTCTACTACGGAGAGGCCGTGGCAGCACGCTAGACATTCCAGAAGCCGGGATGGTAACAATCCTCGCAAGGTTGAAGTCCCTCGGACGTCACCATGCGAAGGATGTGCTACCTGCTGGGACGGACGAAGCCCCGCTAAGGCAGCGGGAGACGGCCCTGCTGGATCGTACGGGACAAGGGCCTTCACTTCGTCTCCTTCCACTGGCTGGCAACCAACGAACGAGAAGTCCTCTCGAGTCAGTGTGCCTGTCTTATCGAAACATACCACTCGCACGCTCGCGGCTGCCGGCAGCTTGCCGGGAGCCGCGCAGGCAACGAAAAATGGACGGACAACGGGAATTGAGGACGAAATCTCAAGGGTCTTACTCCGCATTTCATCAGAAAGCTGGTTCCCGTGCGTCTTCAGCGGTGTGAGAGCTGATGTTCTGCCCTGGGGGCCTGGCTGGGATGTCCGCGGGGCATAGAAAGCTGCAACTACTTCATCTTGGAACGCTTGTCGCTGTAGTGTTACTGCGACAAAACGGTCAGTCTCAGCGCCGCCGCACAGCCGAAGCCTTCGAGCCGCGAGCGCAGCAAACAAACCACAAAGACCCGGGAGCCACAGGGGCAGCAGGCTCAGCAGCGACTCGACTGAGTACCGGAATGAAAGTAACAGACTCCTGGTGTGAGCTGCATGGATAGAAAGAAGGACGATCCAGAAGATAAGAAGAATTAAGCACACCCAGGGCAGCTGGCGACCAAATTGGAACATTTCTGGTTCCGGAAATCGAAGGCGGCGGAGCTGCTGCCCTGCCGCTGTCTGCATCCCTGTACGAACTGCCACGCCCCAGCAAACACCCCCCTCGTTCGAGGCACCTGCATCCATGAGCGCCGCGACCACTTGACTTTGGACGCCGGCAGCTGCGTCGAGCTCGCTCTCGAAGTTGGTGCACACACCTGATCCGCCTGGTTTCTCGCTCTTGTACGCTTTTGTACGCGCCTCCTCCGCCTCCACTGCGGCCGAGAGGCCCTCCATGTCCAGGATCCGACTGCGCCCTCGGGCCTCGGTGCACGAGATTACACGGGTACCGGCGTACACTAGGCTATCAGCAATATGTCCCCCCCATACCCGATATGACACTTGTTCGTCGAGATTTCCATCGAGCTTCCTTGGCACAAAAGCACGTAGTGGTCGTTTCCGCAGGGGCGCCACGTCTCCTCTAAGCGAGGACTCATCCACAGCTACTGTCCCATTCACAAGTAACATATCACATGGGACGGTACCTCCACGTGTCAGACGGACAATGTCACCAGGTACAATTGAAGTTGCCGGCGCTTTCACCCAAGCGGACACGAGCCGCGACCCCCCAGCGACCCCTGAATCTTTACGGTCGAGTAGACGAAGTAGCGTCGCAGGCTGCTCTACAACTGCCTTCTCCCGTGAGGCCGCAAAACCCAACAGATTGCTTTGTTGAGATACCATCAGCCGAGTTCGTGTAAGCAACTCGGAGACAGCGAACACCAGTAACACAACTAGCAACATGAAGTTATGAGTGAAGCAATGATACCAGCATGCAGCCAGAATGGCCAAATACACGGAATTGTGCAAAAGGGAAGTGATGACAAAACCCCAGAAGGGAGTCGAGGGCACTCGCAGGCGATTCTGCTCCACCGACAGCCGATCGGCAATATCGCTAGGACGCAATAAAACTCTGTGGAAGGCTCCGACTGCGTTGTCCACTGCTGTCTCGTCGGACGCTCCCGCAATGGCCTTCGCGAGGCGTTGAGCATCTGTGATCGCCCCATTTTCTTGAACAGCAGCTGTGAGTATGAAGACAGAATCACAATCCGAGTACCGCAGGCGCATGCTTTCCACATCAACATATCGGTGAGTTTGGAGGCCTATGGACTGTCGGACTTCAACGACTGTGCGTGTCATGAGTGCCGCCAAGACCTGGTGCCCTACTCCCCATTGACTGGCTTCTTGTTCTGTCATGAACATCCCAGCGAGTTCCCCTAACGGTGGCTGTGAGCATGCTCTTTCAGTCGCGTCAGAAGATGGAGGACCCCCTTGCTTTTGCGAGGCAGAGACTGCTAGATCTGCGGAATTCTGCGGAGATTTGCCTCCGGCCATGGTATCAGCTGTAGCGGCTGCCATAGCCGTGAATCTGGCCCAGCGTAATTCACTCGCTGGTGTTCGCACATTGGCCCCCCGTGTCTTGAGTTGTTGACCATATTGCAGCTGACCTAATCTCCCCTGGCGCGCGAGCTTCTCGATGAGGTGATGAGAGAGGTAGGCGTAGCGGACGCGTAGAAAGGTACACGCGCTTAGGGGGGCTGGTACCAAGCTAATATCGCGCAGAAATTGCTTCCAAAGGCCTTGAGCGAGAGCCAAGTAACAGAAGCAGAACAAGATCAAGCTGACACATACACGCTCACGGATCTGCATACACTCAGTGTTGGCAGCCCAGTAGGTGGCATGGCTGGCGGGAACCGACTTCGAAAAATCGTGCTGCAGGGATTCCTCCACCCCCGGCCCTGCGGGCTTCGAACTCGCCCCTCCGCTCGAGTTTTGGAGAACTGGCACCGGTTCCAGAGTTGTTGGAGGAGGGCCAGGTATCTGCGCCTCGAAAAAAACACTTGGGATGAAGAGAGCGGTGAGCCCTACCCTTGGGCCGCGTACAACTGCAGCAGTAATCGCGATAAACGGTAGAACAGTAGCAAGAGCGATTGAAATGACCAATACATTCTGAACCAGTGAACCCAGGAGGCTTCGATTGCAACCCTCCTGCTGAAGTAACATCCCGCGAACGAAGATTAGTGGACTGGTATATAGGCTTTCTGAATACCGCAACCTCTTTTCCTTCACAGATTTTCCTTCGTCTGCGTCGGCGAAGTGTGCCTCCGGCTCAGCTCTATTTCTGCTGTCGGGTCCGGCATCGAGATCGACGCCGAGTCTTGGCGCCTTTGACTCCCTTTCTTCTTGATCTATGATGAGTTCGTCGACGAGCTGCGCTTGCCTTCTCGCCGCGTGTTTCCAACGGGCAGACCTCACGAGCCACCACAGAAGTGTCAAGGCCACGAGAACACCGTAACTGGCCAGACAAAAATAAACGAAGTTGGGAGGGACAGGAGTTGTTGAAGGGGTTATCGGACAGGACGGCGACGTTTTTGAAGACGGTAATTCTGAAGCTCCCGTCGAGGCATGGGCGATCTCCGGAATCGCTGACTGCGTGGACGCTGGATCGGTCAGGCCTGCCCTAGATGGCTGCTTTGCAGTGCTGAAGCCAATAGTTGACGTCTTCCCTCCCGGGCGTGTGCGAGTTTCTGTTCTTGACGTAAAGTGGCCTTTCAGGCTGTCTCCCGAGTTGTGTCGTTGCCTGCTGATGTGGTGCTCTTGCGTCCCGGTGAATGGGAGTTCGCCTTTCCCTGGCACGGCACCAGCGAAAGAAAAAAAGACGCAGCAGCAGCGAGTCCACGTGCTCGCATTGCCGCGAAAGTCTCCAACAACCCTATCGACTGGGCTTATCGAACATGCTACTAATACACACAGAAATAAACACACAGCGGCTCCCCGGAAACAGCACCGTACTATACACTGCAAACCCAGGGTCAAGCCCCCCACGGTGCTTGTGGACAGAGACAGTGACCTTTTCCGGTTAACGGCGATGCCTGACAGGGGCCAAAGCCCCGCTGCCTTCTGAAACTGATTCATCGCGCCTGCCTTGTCCTAGCCCTTCCCAAGATCCGGGAGCACCTAGAGAGGAGCTCGTTGCTCGCGGGCGGCGCTCACGGGGTTTGGGAGGCTGAGGAAGGAACGGAGCAAGGTTGTGCTTGGAGAACAGAGGAAAAGGGTCGAGCTCAGGCGCCAACCCGAGATGGTTTCTCAGGCAATAACTCATTCTCCGGCTATCGCACCACCAAGCAGCGTGGCGACAGCATTGCCGGGACTCGGATCCAATCTCGGGCAAGTCTGCGTTCACAGACCAGATTTCATGCAGGAGGTACCAAATGTAGGAGCGATAAAGCCGGGCGAGATAGGAGACGGGCCACGAAAACTACTGCGCTGGCCAGGGCAATCAGGTGGTCGGATTGGCTGATTGCAGCTCCGGGACGCCCTGCCCTGGTTCACTGAAGATTCAAATCTTTCTTGTTCGGAGTCTGTACAAAGAACTTCTTCGTGAGACCTGGGGGCGAGCAAAAGGCTTCAAATCCGGACGAAGACAGCCTATCGGGGAGGGGGAAGAACTATCCGCCGTGTCACAGCCTGGTGACCCCCCGTCGAAATGCCTTCAGAGCAGCTGTGAGAGACCGGCCAGCGTCACACTGTCTCGTCACCCCAGCCAAAACTCGCCCGAACGAACTGTCGGTGGCCGATTCATCTGGTGTAATAAGAGTCGCTTCCGCCGGGTGGCTTTGGGACAGACGTTGTGGTGCAGCAATGGGAGAAATAGTGTGACGAAGACAACGGTACGCACCGATTAGGGAGCCGTCAGCTGCCCGTTGACGTGGTGAGCTGCGCTCGTGAGTACTCAACTTGTAGGCCACAAGTTTTTCGTCCGGAGGCTAGTGCTCGACAACAGTCATAGGAAAACGAGACAACAAGGGAAGTGCTGCTAGTCAACAAACTCGAGGACAGCCGTCAAACGCTTCGACTAACCATGATCGTGGCGCTCCCCGAGTCAAAGAAATCCTTTGTTTGAAAAGACACCACGGACGGATGCTGCACTAAGTGCTCCAGTCCTAAATACATTACGGAGAGATATCTCAAACTCTGACTCGAGGCGCTTGACTCGCCCCGCTCAACCAGACACGTGCTTCTTTGGGACCGCCCGCAAGCCAACTCGAACGCGGCCGCGGGGCTGGCGAACGAGCTTGCGACGGCGCTGCACCGTTTCCAGCATGCGCCCAACCTCGCGCGGTACCCGAGACAGTGACCGTCACAACTAAAACCGAGCATTCTTTATAGACTCGTCCTTCCTACATTGTCTGGCATCCCGGAGCAAAACGGGTCACACCACCGCTTGCTTCTCTCGTAGGCTCATGCTGCCTGCCGCGTGTGCCTTCGGCGTTTCTTTGTGAGCGACAGCTGATGTGTACGGCCAGAGAAATGTGACTAGATTGTACTAAGGTCATCTAACATCCTCAGAGACAGCAGCTGACGTCTGGACAACCACTCCCCCGCTGGAGTTGCCGTAAGCAGGCCATTCCTGGCTCTCCTGCACACCCTCTGAAGTTACGGAACACATTTCCCTTTCTGCAGCCATTCTCTTCTGCTCTCCATCCCCCCTGGGGCTATTCTAGGGCCCGGCATTCTAACGGCATGTACGGCCCGCAGCAGAGTCTTCCTAGCACTTCTGAACCCCCAACATGTGTGGGACTAGAAAGCAGTACTATCACGAAAGCGTGATTAGTGGTTGTTCAGGTGGTTCTTCGAGACGTCCAGGGTGACTTCCACTGCAGCTCACTACTGGTCAATGATCCCTACGGAGCAGTAGTCCTGCATTGAGAATGCGACAGACGAGCCGCCGCAAAACAGGCAGCCCCGCAAAAACGCCTCCTGGAGGCGAAAACACAGGCTGTCCACAAAAAGATGCCAGAAACGCACCCCTACGACTCAAATGTCGTGCAACACTCTCCGTCAACCCGTCAACACTAGTCAGCGCGCACGCCCGAGGAATCTGAACTACGGGACAGACGACATCCGGTACGGGGGTCCTCTGTCCCTCCTACCCAACGCGACAGAAGAGCTCATTCAAGGAACAGCGGGTGCCGAAAACTCAACAGTTCTCGCATGCAAATAAACGACGAGGCCCGCAGCAGCACCCGAGTGCCTGTCCCAGCCTCGAAGATCCGTCGCTCGCCTACAAGAACATCGCACAGTCGGATCGGCTTCACCCGGGACAGCCTCCATCGAGTTCCCTGAGCTGCTTGCAGCACCTGGGACTGCCCATGTTGTGCACGGTACCAAAGAAGCCTGCATACGATTCACTCTTCTTCACCATAGCTGTCTCTGTCGCTGGCAGGCTACGACCAGAAAACCTTCCCGCGGTACGCCGGACCCCGTCGGTAGCAACGCCACATCTCATTCAGATTTCAGCAGGCCACAGAAAAGGCGTTCTTGCTTTCTGCGCCCTGCTGCCCCAACACCAGACGAGGTTTGCTGGCGTGATCTACCACTTGGATGGCTTAGCTCATTCCATGGTTTCGGGCCCTTCCGTCGTGACGTTCTTTGCTTCGCCGCCCGTAACCTCTTCTATGGTACTGGCTCCTTCTCTCGACACCCTTACTCTCCTTCCAGAGCGTTTTCCTGTGGCTGGTCACTGTCGTCGTCCTCTGTCTCAGTCCCCGGAATCTCCCAGTACTGCTCGGGCTCAGGATTGACAGGAATCCACCGAGGCGCAGCTGCGCCCATACTATTGACAAGCTGATTAGCAGCCCAAGCCAGCGAGCTCCGAAGCGAAGTGAGTGAACTGCGCCTCCTCAAGTAGAAAAGTAGGGCTACAAAAACTGCAGCCGGTATGAGGTCTATGAACAGCATGAGAGCTTTAGACCGGCCCTTGGACTTTATAGAGCTAACCTTCGGCAAAAGGACTACGTTGTCAGACGCAGGGAACGACGACGCATCCAATGTAACGACTCCCAGGCTTTTTCTCCTCTTCTTGACCCGGAGTTCTGAGGCCCGGATCTCGACTAAGGGAGCCCGAGAGCTTGGGACGCGAGACCGTGAAACATTCGCCCGCTCCTCCACAACGGTGGAGTCGTATTCTGGCACAGCCTTCAATTCTCCATGAGACGACGAGGCATACTTCTCCATGGCAGCTGCCACAACCAGCCGACCTACCACAACAAAGAAAAAGCTCCGTCGCATTGCTGGACCAACACATGCAATTTCTGTAACCGGGCACAACCAGCTGAGTCCAATGACGAAAACAGCAGACACGATAACGTTGTGAGGCGGTTCCGAGCAACTTGCCAGGATACGATTAGCGACTGGGATACGACAATGCAAAGGCTTGCCTTTGGTCTCCGAGCCATGCCAGAGGTATGGGCGCCGTCAGCGTGGCTTTTGTCCGGGTGAGACACATGCGGAAATCGCTCCGAGGACACGTCGGACCGGCTGCGCTGGCCCACAAAACATTGTTGAACGGCTTCCGCGCCACAACTCCGTGACAACCCAAGCCGTGGGGAGAACTAAGGTACTCCTGCCCGCCGGTTGCTGCCTTTTTGCGTCCGCGAGAAAGAGGCGAGGGCGGCCGCGCTTGCTGTTTACGGGACAGTGCGACGCACGCGCCCTGACGCCGGTCTCCGTACTCCCGGGGTCTGTCCGTTTAGGAACCGCCAGAACTCTGGTCTGCAGTCGGGAACCGCTGAGACCCCTCAGCGGGACGGCGTTCTCTTTGGTCAGCCGAAGATCTCTAGAGGACGATAACAGGAAGAAGCGACCGTTCATTGGGGAGCTGTCGCTAGACACAGCACGTCTCATTCTGTCGTCGCACCGGGTATTCCCGAGCACACGCTGAAGGGGCTGTGCTGCGCCTCGCTGTCCGGTGCTGCGTAGCGAGTGCGGTGTTGGGCACGACGGCTGATGAGCCGGTTACTGTGCGTCTCGGGAGTAGTTGTGTTACGTGTTTGCTCTGTGTAATAACCGGATACGAGGTCTGTAATCTCCAACAATTACATCCATCAGGCAAACGGAGACAGTGCCGACTGAGTGACTCGGAGTGTTAGCAACGGGCGACGTCGTAGTGCGTTTTCATGAGCACGCCTTCGGAATCCCCGACACGGAGTTGCCCGTCCGCGTAGCGCACCTGACGACTGCCACCTTCGGTAGGGGTGGCTTTGAATAGCCCAGGATTGGTGCGCACGTGTTCCGGCGTCACGGAGAGGAAGCAGAGTCCTTAACACTACCAGTGCACTGCTTCCCAGCTGAGGCGGGGAAGAAAAGCTCAGTCGCGCGGGCCATGTGTTGACCATGTCGTTGTAGTGGCGCGGTATCTTGGCCGCTGGAATTAGGGTTGCGATACCATTCACGGGAGCCACGAATGCCCTCTGTTGCCGGGGTGGAAACTGAGCTCGGCTCGTTTTTAGATGAGGAGTTGCTGAAGTACCCCAGCGGCAGATGGTGGGAAAAACACACTTCTCCTTCCCTACGCTCGCGTTGCACCCAGGCGAGGAGTGTCGTACTGAGAAACGGGCTTCGCGTCGGCACCGGTTAGCTGCCGTGGCACCCACAGCCCTCAGTAGAGTCAGTGGCTTCAGTGTTCTCCGCCTTAGTGCGCCTGCTAGCGGCAATCCGCAAGCGCAGCAAGCCCACCGGGCCGACAGTCGCAGAAATCAGTGGGCTACACAGCCGACCATCTAGGCACAAGTACTCCGCGGGTTTGGGCCGTTTACGAAGACTGTTTCGCCAGTCAGGAACAGTTAGACAAGACGGATTTGGCATTTATACTACATGCGAAGGACAAGGCGAGCTACACAGCCTCTTGGGAGACTGGCCTGCGGAAGGACACAGGGCCGCGAAAGGGCTTGGTGACAAAGTGGTATCGGAGCGTCAGATGGCACCAGTGATTTCAGGTATCAGGGATGGCCACGGGAATGAAGAGGCCGACAAACCGTTCAACCCGGACTCCAGAACCAGTTTAGCTGCAAGCTACACCTCGGCATCTCAGATGCAATCCCCACCTCCGTAGACTGCAGTGATCGCGGTCCAAGAGCGAGAGCTGATGCAGCCGGTCCCGGCCAGCCACATGCACCACGCGGTGTTCTTGACAGGAGCTTGCAAACAGGCCACATCGCCGACTTTCTGTCGCCCTATTGTTACGCACGGAAGACGCTGTGGCGTCTCACGAAACTAGAGGGGCGCGTCCCTAGATCAGGAAGTGTAGCGAAGGGAATTCCGAGTGTCGAATCTCCCATGCGGGAGAATCTTTCGGACGATGGTGCAGGACTGTGGCGGTCGCCACCAGTCCAGTGCATCACCCCCCAGGAACTGAATCCGTTTTTTTTCCGTCCACTTCATGTATCCGACCTAAGGCAGGTGTTGTCGTCCGGTGTACACTGACTGCCAAACAACCGGTCATGTATCTTCTGTAGAGTCTGCAATTTGCGAGTGCGTTCAGCGTATTATCGTTGTAATCTCTTCGTTTCTTGTATTTCTTTTTGATCAGCACTGGCTTTGCCTGCCCAGACAACTCTTTTCTTTTTCTATTTAAAAGGGGGTCGGCATCTCCGTAACTGGGTTCGCGGGGTATCATGTGGATGCCTCTCGCTCATACCTCGCTGTTCACGGAGAACACCGGTCTGAGTACTTCCATTCCTCGGAAGCGATTACTCAGTGGTTTCTCGTTGGCCGAGGACCTTTGTGCGTCGAACCGCGACTACCCGCATCGCGGGGCTTCCGACACCTGTGAACCGTCACTGCATGCTACACGCTAGGGGATGGTTCTGCCTGTAGCTCAGTATCCTTATTTTCCTTGCGTCTCCTGTGAGTGTCTCAGTTCTTCCTATGGACTCCGCTTCGACCCGACTCTCGAACTATACACTAGTCCCTGTTCTCCCTTTCTCGCCACGCGCATGAAGCGCTGCTCGCAGCGGTACTGATTTGCAGCTTCTGAAGGTTATGTTCTAATTGTCTGAGCCCGAACTGGCCGTCGCCAGCTACGCAGTGCTGTTGTCTGACTGACTCGCAACAGGGCTCTTGTCGTGCCTGCTTTCTGCGAGTATTTCCCTGCCTGCACTGCAACAGTTGTCAGCTAACATGTCTTTCCGAGGGTCCCCTATACACGCTGTTCAAATGGCAGAAGACAACGAGAAGATGCAGAGTGCTGCTTCCCACGGTCAGACGGCTACCCCCGGCAACACAGGCAGAAGCATGGCAGCCCTAGTGCAGGGTGAGCGCGGCGTCGTTGAGGCGCCTCCATTCCATAACGGATGTGGCGATGTCCCATCACTTCCTGGCGAAGAGACAGCCGTCCCTCCGGAGGCGCTCAACTACACACCTACGCCGGACGAAATCTGCAAGGTACGGAAGTCCTGAGTACAACCGCGTTGCCGGTCCTGCCTTGCGTCATTACTGCTACTTTTCGTGTCAAGTCGAGCCTTTCATAAGCACTTGCCAGGAGCGTCGCGAAAACGTTAGGTCCTGGTCCAGTACGAGCAATGCCACCACAATCCTCCGTTGTTGAGTGGCTTGTTTGTTTATGCCGGAGACCAGCGCTGCAAACAAACAGCAAGGAATAGTGGCACCTCAGTGCGGTCCGTAAAAGGTTGCATTCTCTGGAAACTCTTCTGACGCTGGCATTCCGTATCCAGTAAAGCTGCGGATGTGCTACCTTTGCACTAGGTCAGATGTAAAGAAATCACCCCTAAGAACGAATATCGTCTGGCAGGCGGGCTGAACTTGCTCGTGCAGTGCCTAGAGGGGCAGAAGGTTTTCTCGGTGAAACTCGGCCACGAATGACGTACATCAGCGTGCATGAGACATAGGTGTCGTGTACGAACTCGGGCGGGTGTGCCACAATGAGACGGTGCCTGTCGTTTCATCTACCTAGTAGACCGTTGCCTGTTTGTGAACGAAGGAAAGTTGTCTTTTTTGCGAAGAAGGTAATACGCACCGTACAGAGTGAGCCAACGTTGGGACACGACGGGGGTAGCCAACAGCTAGTAAGTTTTATAGCAGTCTAAGCAACTACAGCGTCTACGACAGCTAGAAAACAGACGATTGATTCTTGTTCCCTCTCTTTAGAGCAGTGTTAGTAATCTCTCTATCGGTCTGTTGCCTCTGTAGTGCACAGGTGTCGAATTTGGTCCACTCATTCGGGGTCCTCAAAAAGTTTGATGTAGATTTGGCCGACTCGATAACCTGCCCCTTGTTCTGCCACGGTCGACAGGGCATTCCAAGGTGCTATGCAAAGCGTCCAGACGTTTCCAAGGCATACAGAAGAGAACACAGGCCGCCGCACTGCACAGAGAGTTTCACTATCGCATACACTGTTGCCGAGAGGAACCGGTTCGTGGTTGTACTTCCCTGCATTTTGTGTGTGTTTTTCAAGCCACTTGGGAATGGTCACGTCATCCGTCTTATCTTCGGAGATTTGCCCCTCACTCCCTACGAGGCCGTGGAGGTAGCAAAGATCAAGGCGGCTTTAAGTGATGACCCCAGCATACTCTCTACTGTTTTCTCAGACGATCACTATATCGTTCGGTTTTATCAAGGGTGGGTGTCACGTGAGGCCGACTGTGTGTGATCGAGCCTCTACATCGATCTGGCAGAATATCACAAGGCGCCCTGTCGTAGTTTGAACGTTTGCAGCAGCCTCACTAGCTGTACGGCACCAGTTCGTGTGCATACTCGTGAGAGAAGCTCGGGAGCGTCTGTTTCCCACTCCGCGCAGTTTGTCGGCTTGTGCGGAGGATCCAGGAGCTTCGGTATGCCATTGAGGCGAGAGTCCGATGGCCGACCAGCTCCCCACGCTAGCTGCCCTCGACTCCTTCAACAGTTCTTTCATTTGCTTAGTTAGCGGCGGGTCAGTCGGAAGGGGTCAGAGCCTACGCGCTGCTTCCTCGTCAGTGCCCGCGTGCATATGTTCTCATTCTTTTATCTACATCCCTAGGTGTTAGCGGTCTTCGATAAAGTTCTAACCATGCACGGGAAACCATTACACACGTGCTAGCTGGCATCAGGTCTGCCGGTGAGAGCTCCTTCGCTATGAGATGGGGACAGCGTCGTGTGGCCTCTGCCGGCTCAGATCGGCATCGCCCACTTCTTCGAGACCAAGACGGTGCAGGCTAGTTTGGAATTGTTTACTCTGAACTAGACAAGTGGAACCACATCCAAATCGGCGGATAGGACTTGGTCTGATGCTCAGCAGCGGGTTATGCCCGGAGTCCCACTTTTACCTTCTGAATGGACTCCCCGTTCTACTTTGTCTCGCTTGCCACGGTGTGCTTTCCCTGACGTGGTTCAAGAACAAAGGATAAATCTCTGGAAACCTGCAGAGGCGTGCCTTTGTGTCGGTGAGCCTGAGGTACTTGACGCACAGGCTGATTCCCTCCTTTTTTTTCTCTCAGGAACGACTGGAACATGGAGCAGTGCATCGTCGACATGCGCAGACACCTTTCCTGGAGGCGAGAGCACTTGCCGGTCCCGATGGCGACCGTTGCGGAGCTGCTGGTAAGAGCGGTTGTCGCGCCGCTGGTGGGGAACTCCCATGGAAACTGTTGGCTCCCTCTCTTCTGTAAAGAGCGCTGGAAATTGTCTAGGTCCTCGTCTTGCCAGTCGCTGTCTAGATCCACTGGGGTTGGCGCGGTCGACGGCGCGTCACGTTCGAGAGACGCACCTGTTTTATGTCTGCCTGTCGTGGGCAGTGTCTGGGTCACCGAAGAGTGCATTCGTGCCTGTTTCCCGGTTCTAATGTCAATTATATGCCTGTAAGGTGTGGAGGAGCAGGCGAACACTTGGAGAGTTCTCGTTTCAGGAGCATCAGCATGGCTAGCATAGAGTGATAGGGGGCTCAGGCAAACTACTAGAACTGACGCGGAAGCAGTGGCAGTGAACAAGCAGCCGCAATGCGGCCATACCTGCCCTACGTCCCGTGTAGTCTGACCAGCAGGTCGTGCCGGTAGTCCCTGCTGTGTACCGACTGCGCGGTTGCGTCAATTGCCTTTTTCAGCCAAAAGGATACTGCTACTTCTTTGGACGAGATAAGTGCCTGCGTCCGATTCTTATTCTCCGCTGTAAAGAATTCATCAGTGCGGATCCGGTAAGCTCTCCAGGTCTCCACGGCGACAGATAGAGCGGCCCAATGAAGCACCCAGTCCCGATGTTGCGGGGCGACAGTGCGAAATAACGAAACTGTATATTCCTCCTGCTAGAGCGTCGATGACGTGTGGGCGGCGTTCAGGTTCTCCGACAGCAGCGCTGCTCCAGTTTACTTCCTAGTCAACCGCCGTGCTCCGTTGTACAGCTGTGACATGCTTTGTGCTGGTGATGACATTCTATGCAAGTGATTCCTTCCTCTGGTGCTTTTCTGCTTCTGGTCGTGCGTTTGCCATGCCTGGCGGTCCCCCAGAAGCCGTCTTCTAGCAATCGAGGTCTGTTCTTTGGGCGCTTTTCCAAACCAAGAGGGACAGAATGTTTTGTTTCCTGTCAGGGCTGTTTCTTTTAGTCGACGTCCGCTTCCGTATAGGTGCGATGCCCGGTTTTCATCCTGGGCCCAGGGAGGTGGTTGCGTGGTGGCGAGGAAGGGAGGCATGGGCACCTGCTTTGGCTTTGTCTTCGCTCGTCTATGCGGAAGGCCCCAGCAGACGCTTCCTTGCTATGAACGCTCAGACATGTCCCGTTGAGTGTTTGATCGCAAGCGCTGGATGCTGCGGCTGACTGGGCGTCGCAGGCCAGGTGCTCGTGTGGTGCACGGCACTGCCAGTTGCTGTCATGTGTCTCCTCACAGACTTTCTTGTCCGTAACTGTACGGGTTTGCAACGCTTTTCGAAGCAGTGGTTCGGTTATCTGGCGTGTATACTCTCCAGGTCGTGGTAGTAGACATCAGGTACTTCAACGGTGGCGCCGAAGTCAGGCAGAATGTCGAATGGGGTTCCGAATGTAAGGGATCCCGATCGTGACATTACCTTGTCGGTGTTGTGTACCTGCGTCCTCTGCTGACGGTCTTCAGCACTCGGTTCTTTCGGTTGTCCTCTTCTGGTTAGGTAAGCAAGCCGGCGCGCGCTCCAGAAGCGCTGTGCCACGGCGCGTCTGTTTCCTTCAGCGAGGCAGGAAACCAGCTTTTCCCCACAACAGAGAAAAACCAAGAATACGCGTCGCATACAAGTGATGCGGCCGTTGTCTGCACACCAGACCTCCATAGCGCATACTCAGTGTGTGTGGCAGCTTGGGGATGCACGGTGCACCCGGGGGTAGGCTGGCGAGCATATTCCACCTCGTATGCGACGTACGTGTCCAGGTACACCGCCACCGGTGTATTGCGTACTCGGCGTGGAGGGCTGGCCCGCGTGCACATATGAGATCATCAGAAGCTTATCTTAGCAGTCGAGCCGCCGCCCTGTCAGGTCTTGCTCGGACGCAGTAAGTGCTCAATGCCGTACCGCCAGAAGACGGAACGCGAGAGAATGCATTTCATTGTGGGGAAGTAGAACACGGCCGTGCTCTGCACAATATACACATTGGCCGAGGTCGGGCGTTCTTTTTTCTGGCAGCAGCCCGAGGCTTTTCTGAAACACACCAAAGTGGGCGCGGGTCATGCAGCAACTGGGAGTCGTGCCGAGTGGAACTTTCCGTCTTGGAATCTTTCGGGAAGCGTTCTTCTCGTGGGTTTCCGTGCTCTCTCATCCTGGAGATCAGTCTAGAAAACCGGAGGAGTTTGTAGTCTCTCCGGTCGGACAGCCTCGTCACCGCGAGCTGGAACGTTTCTGTGTCGCACGTTTTCATCATAAGGCAGTTCACGCGACACCGTGTCTCTGCGCAAGCTCGGCGCGTCTGTAACAGCCAAGGCCCGGGCGCCTCCGGCCGGTTAGTCTGTTCTTCGTGCAGGAAAGAAAACCGGCAGCTTTGGTGGTTTGTTTCTTACAGGAGAGTCTCACTGGGGCGGAGTCTACGTCGTGAAAAGTGTTCCGTGACACTATCTAACAGTAACGTCCACTTCTTTCTTTCCGCGTCCCTCTTGTTCACGTGTTCGTTTGTGACTTGGCCCATCGTGAGAGCTTGTGTGCGTTTTGCAGAGTTCGCCATCCACAAGCTGTTGGTTAGAAACCGGGTCGAGCAGTGGCGAGTACTCATCGATCTGGATCAGTGTTCCGCACTCAGCGCGCCAGTCGGGACTCTTAAGGACATCGCTGATACCCTCACGGTGCGCCACCGGGCAGGCTGCTCCTGTAAATGAGTCCCATGCTGACCCATTGCTTACCATCACTCAGTCCCTTCTTGTCTTGTGTTTGCATCCAGCCTTCAGTCTTTTCCCGGGACTCCGGCATGTCGATAAGCAGCCACGCGAAGCAGTGGATCAGCGTAGTTGCCGGAACGCTAGTCTGCAGTTTGGGTTCTGGTCGTTCTGTAGAGCGCTCAGGTGCGCCTAGACAACGACAAGAAGGCGGTGCGCTCCTGCAGGCCTGTCCTCGGTGTTGGAAGCGACGGTTTCACTTGCCCCTCAGATGGTCGGGGATTACAGATCTCACAGTTGTGCGGGTAGAGCTAGTGGGCTTCATCGTTAGATACCGCAGTTCGGCGAGGTTGCCATGCTCTGTGCCAGCGATGTCCCGTCCAAGCAGAACCTCGACCGCTGTCAAGCACCCACCTCTCCGTGGCGTCAACCGGTGTCGCATTTGGTTCACAACTTGCGAGTTCTTTTCTTCTAACACCGACTTCAACTCTTTGTGATGTCTGCAGCGGAACTATCGAGGGCGGCTGAGTCAGATGTTCATTGTAAACTCGGGCTTCGTGTTTTGGGGACTCTGGCAACTTGTTAGTGTTGTTCTGCCGGAGAGGACGAAGCAGAAAATCGCTGTGTACACCTCAAACTACCAGGTACGCCTGTCGCAGCGTCGTTTGTCGGTACCTCCTTAAACCGCGCGCAAGTCACCTCCAGGATCTCGTTTCCTTGTCGGGTTTTTCTGCTGTATGACGAGAATCCTTGGCAACCAGCAGCAGCCACGCACTCGGCTATCACCGAACCCAGCGTTACGACGGCTTGGGTCCCGTGTACACGGCCTTCAAAAGACATAAGACGCTTCTCTTAGGTGTCGTGCCAACAGCTAGCGAGCAAAGTCTATAGCCGTCTCAAGCGAACAGGTTCTCCCCTGATCACGCTAAGGAACACAGCACGCACACTAGAATTGAAGCACGCCTTGTGAAGTGTGTGGTATAATGCCAGCGCAGCACAGATGCACAGGCACACACACAGTTCAGTGTGTCGGCGTATGCCGTCGTGAAATGCGCGCTGTGATGCCGACAAGCTCTTGCTAGAGCGCCATCCTCCTGTCTCTTTATGAGCTGAGGCCTGGTTGCAGTCACGTGGCAAGCGGGACACTGCTGGTGTCTATGGATGACCCTCTTTGTCCTCTTTTGCGTCCGTCCAGGCTGACCTGTTCTCTAGCGTGAACAAAAACCAAGTTGAAGGTACAGTCCGGACGAATTTGGTGTACAGCAACACGCACAATGACTAGAAACTTTTAGTTTGGAGCTGCTGACTTTCTAGGTCATAACCTTGGAGTGAGGAGTTACCCCTCACAGATTCCCGGCCACTTCTGCACGGTCCCTCACCCGAGGATCTTGGCCGGGGTAACGGTGCGTATGATTCCGGTGGAGTGAGTCCCACTCAGTCAATCACCGCACTACGCAGTGGCGCTTCGGCAGCACGGGTACACCAGCGAATGCAACCCGGTGAATGTGATACCCTCATCTATTCCGCTGACGCCTACCTGGAGGCAGGCGGATGAATGACTGCACGCCGCACTTGTGTGATTTCGCAGAAAGGTACGGAGGAGCTTGTCCGAATGTCGAGAAGTTCGACTGCATCTCCATGCCCGGCGGCCCGTTCGCTTAAAGGCTGACCCAGCGCGCACTCTTCTAAATGATTGACACCTCGGGGCCTCGTGCGACGGGCAGACTTTGCATGTTTTCTGTGTATGTGCGCCGGCGACGGATTGATTTCCCCAGAGAGAAACGGGAACCAATACAGCAGGCCATTCCTTGTGCTAATGAAGTGCCGAGCTATTCTGATATGGGCTACCGAGTTGCCGGAGTACTCCCTTCGATTTGTTTTTTGTATCCCAGGGCGGTTGCTTGGGGACGCCAGAAAAAGACTAGGGGTGTTTACCGGTGTTCTTGTCAGCATGGGATCGACCGAGCGGAAGAGGTGCCACAATTAAAAGCACAGGACCGTCCTGGTGCTAACGCAGTGTCAGCGTTTCTCGCTATGGGGTAGTGAATTGCAGGAGTGCTCCCAGTTATTCGGTTTTCGTGTTTGCAGTGTTTCATGGTAGTGGTGTGGCGGTGCCGGAAGCAAATTACAGGTGTTCCGGTCAGTGAATCTACCCACCAGCAGAGGTACTGCAAACCGAAGCGCAAAACCAAGTAGTTGCTAATCCAAGATGTCCTGATTTCGGGCGCTGAGTTGGCATACTGCTCCTTGACTTAGGACTGAATGCCGGAGTAAGACTCCTGGTGTCCCGGCTCTTGGCTGCCCGCTTTTCGTGCAGTTCCCTACAGGATCGGTTGTTCTGGATAAAAACACGCACTTCTTCCGATAACCATGGTGCCAGCTCGGGTCTCTTTTATCAGCTTCGCGTAGGTATACGGATTTGCGCACTCGAGTTGACCCATCCGTAGGCCGACTTCACGGGTAACATTCCTACTCTGCTCGCGCAGGCCTAGTAGCGACTTCCATAGCTCGAAGTTCGACTGCAGGGCTGCCAACTTCGTCTAGCGACACTTCCTGCGCTGCCAAGAACGGCGTCCCTGCTTCGTTGAACAGCTGCACTTCGAGCTTCAGGTCATCTTGGCCAGGAGCAGATGGCGCCTTTTGTCGCACAATGCCCCAGCACTCAGTTATAGGCACGTAGGGACAGAGCCACAGTTCGTCTAGACGCAGCACTCTGCTGGCCTGCTGAAGCCCTCCCATTTCGGGTAATTTGTCGCACTCGGCTCCCGGGATGAAGAAGGCAAAGGCAGCTTCGAGCGTTAGTTTCAGTAGCCTTGCCACTATAGTCAATGGATGTAATTCCAGACGGGGAGGGGACACACGGATTCGGCAAAGTAGGTGGTTTGTTCTCCACTGCAGACTTAGCACGGTGGTTGCAGTGGCGCTCCCGGAGGCTTCCTGTTGTCTGCCGGTGCAGGAGCACTCGTCTGTTTCAAAAAGCCAGCTGACAGGCACGCTGAGGGCCGGCCGCCAGAGAGCCTCGGAAAGGCTGAACAGGCCCGGCGGCTTTCCATGTCGGCCAGCCACTTCTGGAATTTCGCAAGAAGCCAGTTCCTCCACTCCTGCGTCATTCCTCAGTACTAGTAAGGACATGAATCTGCCCGTGGTGTCGAGGCGTACTGTTGCCGTGTTGCCTTTGCTTGGTGTCTTCTCTGCCTCAGGAGCTTCAGCAAAGCCGAAAAACCTAGGATGCTGCAGTGTCGCTGAGTTGATCCTCACGGCAGATATGACTAACCACGGTGCTATCACGCAGCCTGCGTACTGCTCGCGGGCAACCTGCAGACTGAAATAACTCACTGCCTTTTCGAGAGCGGCGCAGATCTCTTGAACGTAGCAAACCTCAAGGCTGTACTTGAGTAGAGCATTTTTGGGAAAGAGTCTTTCCGAGTGCAGGACATGAGTGAGTGTATCGTTGGTGCTTGTCAGTCCCGGCGTGAGCATCTCCGGGCTGTTGTCTGCGGGCAAGCGTGGGGGTGGCCCTCCTGTATCCCCGTGTTGGATGGAAGCATCTCCTTTGGTGAATGATAGACGTATCTCATCTACGGTAGGACACAAGTCGACGGCTCGAAAGCTGAAACGCTTCCAGCAAGGCGCTTCCGAGAAGGTCTGGCCTCTGCTCGGTCTGCTCGTGGCGACTCGAGGTGACGACGCTGCTTCTACTTGGACAACCCCTTCTGGGAAACAGGTGCGACCGGTAAAGCTGAAGAAGCCAACGCGCTGTGTCACTTCCGGAGGGAGTCCTAGAAGAAGGTGGACGTTGCTAGCCGCAGCGCAGCAAATAGTTATGATCCGCTTCACTTTCAATTGTACGGCTGTCGCGAAGGCTGCACGGACCCGTTGCTGCTTCGGGGCTTGCGGGTCCCAGTAGGCTGCTACCTGCAGGACGCTATCTGTCGCAGGACGCCCTGTCACCGTTGATATGTACACGCACTTTGCTTGGCGAAGTGAAATACTCCTCGCGAGACCTGCCACCCGGCCGCACGGTGGCACTTCAGGGCGAAGGCGCTCCAACAAATGAGCCCCGGCGACAGCCCCGTGCGCTGAGGCGTGCGCAGCGGTATCAGCGGCGGGCCAGCTCCCACGTCTGTGAGCAGCCGAAGAGATCTGCGAAGTGGTCATGGCTAATGGGCTTCTAGAAACACCGCCCGACGAATGTGCAGGCGAGCGGGGCAAGCAACAAGAAATTCTCCTTTGAGTCCCCGTAAAGCCACTGGTCCGCTGAAGTCCTCCGGGAATCACCGGCTCAACCCGGCTTAAGCCATGACATCCAGGGTTCTCGGGGAGGTAGCGATGTTGTCCGGTAGTGTGACTCCGCTTCACTGAAGCCGCAGTTTTACCGTCTGGTGCGCGCCGGCTTAGAATGGCTTCGATGAGCTCCGCAGCTTCCCGGAGTGAGAAGGCACCCGCCACTGCAGCTGCAGCGACTTCACCAAGACCCACACCCATTACGGCAAAGGGTTTTTCCCCTTGGCGGCGCAAGTACTGTGCGAATGCCCACTGCAGTCCGAGTAGCGTGAAAGCTTCTAGTTGACGACTCCGGGCGGCTGGCTCGGCTTCTTGAGCTCGTGATTCCGTCGTGGTAAAGAGAATTTTCTGCAGCGGGGCCGAAATCTTGCCTGCTAAAACTTTTGAGATCTCGTCGAGAAGTAGACAGAAAGACGGATCCATGAAGAAGACGCCACGGGCTGTTTGAGCCAGAATCCAGAGGTCCTCACCGAAGAACCATAATGTGCGCGCTGGACCAGCAGAGTGCATGTCCGCCTGAAGCGCTGGCGAGGTATTGATTTCTCCCCAGCGCGTCGTCTCACTCTCTCCGACTACGCCGGTGTGATTTTCTTCTGAGGCGACAGCATCGTCCATTGCTGTCCCGCAAGGTACGATCGGGCAAGGCCATTCCTCGACGATGAGGCACGCCACAGTATCGTCAGATCCACTCGCTGTAAGGGCACCCACCACCGGCATGTCACGACTCCCTTTGTTGATCTTTGCCGAATCGCCCCTGAGCACGCGAAGGCTCATGTTCTCACGAGGAAAGATTGAGGTCTCAAGGGCCCCTGATCCCTTGTCAAGCATCTGGAATCCTTTCAAAGGTATGCTGGGAGGTAAGGAACCGCGAGCGAGAACTAGTACTAGCTTAGCCAAACTCGCCAGTCCGGAGGCCCCTGCGAGGCCACCAAGGCTGGGCCTAAGGTTCCCAATCGCGAGAGGGGCCCAACTGTCAACGCCTTCGCTGCCTTCTCTGAAGACAGAACGTGCGGTCTCAATCATCTCTAAAGCCTCCGGACCAAGACCCGCTGTACCAGTTTCCAACACGGTTACTCCTGCGGGCTGTATCCGTGCAGTTGCCAGAGCGGCCTTCATCGCCTCTCGCAAGAAGGGACACTTTTGTTCCTGGTCGTCGGACCGGTGTCTCCCCTTATGTATAACGACGGAACTTTTCAAGACCGCGTAGGGGCAGTTCTGGTTTTCGAGTGCCCGACTGAGACGCTGCACCACTATAGCGATGATACCCTCGCTCTCAGACAAGCCAGCGCAGCACTCACCAGAAGCATCGCCTTCGTCTCCATGAACAGGCCGGGCGCATGTGGGCAAACATGGCTCTGAGGAGGCGGGTGCTGCCAGATGGCCTGCGATTACAAGTGCTGCCTGGCACTGGTTGTGATCACTCCGGAGATAGTCACATGCAGCTGACAGCGCTACTAATGACGACAGACCCCCTGACGGAAGGGTGACGCTGGCACTAGTGAGATTCAAGTGGTGCGAGATTATATGTGCCGAGAGCGTCGGCTGGTGTCCCGGCAAAGGTACAGGTGACAAGACGTCTTGCGCAGACGGGACCCCCGGAGAAGAAGTGGCGAAGACAGCTAGCGGCATGCCGATCACGCGGGATGTATCTTCCCTGATGTTGACAGTGTACAAAGATTCATACGCGACTTCGAGCATCAGTCGGTGACACGGTTCCATGTGGAACGCCTCTTTGAACGACAGCCCAAAAAAGGTGTGGTCGAACTCATCCTTCTCCACAAGGAGCGCCCGGAATTTCGTGCGGTGGTCCAGGGCTGTCGTTCGAAAGGCTGACAGTCGTCCGGAGCTGCAGGCGCCGCCCGTGTCACTGCTGCTTAGGGAACAGTCAAGGTCCTTCCCTGCTAGAAGCATGGCCCATAATGCCTCCAGTGAATCGCACCCACCAGGAAGGCGGACTGCCATGCTGATGACTGCGATGCCGTCAGGAGGGTCCGAGCCAGTCGAAACACCAACAGAAGGCGCACCCCCAGCCGTCTTATATATCACATCACCCAGCTCTTCTGCAACGAACCCTGCAATGCTGTTTACCGTAGTGTCTTCCTTGAAGAAGGACGGGTCCAGTTGAAGACGAAAGCGCCGTTGAAGGTCGTGTCTGAATTCCGCAGCTCCCAGGGAGTCGAGCCCCAACGCGACTAACGGCTCATCCGAGGGCAGAACGGCATCTTTCGAGAAAATATGGTAGCCAGCAAGCTCAAGTACTTCTTTTCGTACTAAGCTGAACAGAACTTTGAGCGCGTCACTGCTGCCTCCTAATATGCCGTCCTTCCGAGCGAGGGAGAGGCCGTCAAAGGCAACCATTGCTTCTGAGCGGACACCAGCGCGCCGCTGCTCATTTCGCATACGGGCCCCATGCACCGCGACCGAAGTGCCGCTCTCGCTTGCCATGCTTGCACTCAATATTTCTTGCTCCATTGCGAAGCAAGCAACCGTGGGCTGTAGCTCGTCTCGCCGGACTAAAATAACCCGCAGCGCTTCCAAAGGGTCGCGAACGCTGGCAATACCGCCCTTTTCAAGCCATCGGCGGACGACTTTTGCGGAGACTTCGTCGGCTTCTTGGAGCCACGGCGCCCACTCAATGCTCAATGCCGAAAGTCCTAAGCTGCGCCTATAAAAGGCAAGCGCGTCCACAGCCGCGTTTGCTGCGGAAGCGATAGACTGGCTGATGCCTCCGAAGAGTCCCGAGACACCAGAAAAGAAAACGAATAGTTCAAGCTGAGCTTCTAGCCCTTCTTCCGACAATACTTGATGGAGAAGCCAAGAGCCCAGCAGCGATGGTGCAGCAAGAAGGCTGACCGCTTCAAAGCTCTGCGTCGCCAGGAGCCCCTCCGTCCACTGTGTCGCGTTGTAGAACACTCCTGCAACGGGTGGAAACTTCAGAATGTCGCTAATCGCCTTGAATAGTTTCCGGATTTCATCGCGACGAGACATGTCGCAAGTGGTCCCAGTCACGTGGACGCGGCCCGTGGAATGCCCCAACACAGCTCGTTGGCGAAATGTGGGCTCGCCGTGCTCACTTCCAACCCCTGTTATATCAACCACCACAATATACAGGGCACCTTCTTCAATGAGCCATTTCACGATCGGCAGCCCGGATTTCACGGACCCTTCGAAGACAACGAAAGTTCTCTCTCTCAGGCCCGCCGCCCGGTCCGCGACATTCGAGAGGGCCGCTTCCACACCTGGCTGGAACTGCTTTTGTGTCTCCCCGTCAGCCGCTTGTGAAGGAAAAAGTGCGCTCAGGTACCTGGTGATGATGCTGCCAGCATATGCCGAATTTGCCACGAACTTAAAAGCGTCGTCGCAGCACCTTGTTAGCGTGGAGCTGTGAACCCTGGACACCTGTTCTCGCCGTGAGTGAGTGTTTCTCCTCTCTTCGCTTTGGCTCCCCGTTGAGGCAGCTACTTCTTCGTAAGTGTCCCAGAATTCCGCTTCGTATGGGAACACGTGGAGGACTGGATCAACGAGCACACCGTTCAACTGGATATCCTCGCAGGCGCGCCTTAGGTTGCTGCCGAAGTCGACCGAGTTATAGGGTCGGAGCGCCAGGTCCAGAGAGCACCGGACACATGTGATGTCCGGCCGACTTGAGAGCTTTGACGCCAGCCGACAGTCAGGGGACTCAGGAAGTAGGAGTGTGCCGCCTTGCTTGAGCAAACATAGCATACTGTTGCATGACAAAACTTTTGTGTCGTACCCTACAATTACATCGATTTTGCCCGCCCCTATTTGTGCTGATAGCGGCCCCGCGACTTCGCCGTCTTGCTGACACCATGTGGCCGCTTCTGGCACCCCTGACTCAACTAGAGCACGCCTCTGTTCTTGTGTTGAGACTATTGCGTGCAGTTCCGCACCCATAGCTTGGAACAGGCAAGCCGCTGTGAACCCAATCCCACAGCCGCCTTTAATAACAAGGAGTCTCCAAGACGAAACTGTCGCCTCTGGACGCATAGCCGGCACTTTTTCCAGAGCCCACCTCAATAGTGCCAGCTGCACAGGAAGGACAGCTGCAACCTCAAAAGAGAGCGACGCAGGTATAGGCTGCAGAAGGGCAGCAGGGACGGTAACGACTGAAGACTCTCTCCCAGTGCTAACGCCGCAGACGCTCTCGCCGAGAAGGAGATGCTTTACATCACTCCCAACCCCGATCACGACGCCGCTGCAGCTACAGGGGAAGCTGTCGTACTCTGAATCGAAAAAGGAAAGGTTAGGAAACATACACCACACGCCGGCAACGGAGCGTCCTTGTTTGTTGAAGAATCCTGCCATTGTGAAAACCTGTCACCCCCAAAGAAATGTTAAAAATCACCTTCCGGAAGAAAAGCTATGCAGATGGATAGCCGGATCGACTCCAGTGGTCGGAGCTTGGCGCGAGTCAGTGAACTACCTGTAACGTTCTACGGCTGTTCCTAGCTTCTGGTACTAGAAAGGGGGGCGGGAGGGTCGTAGTCTTGTCTTGCTCTGATTACCTGCTTGTGTACGGCTGTGATGCCAAAAGCTTTCCTCCATGCACACGGCAAACAATCGTACGCGGCACTCGTGGGGTGCCAGGGGTTCGGTGACTGAGAGACATTTGCTGCCCATGCAGCTGGAACTGCTCTCGACTGCAATCGAGGGCGGAGTAGTGCGCAGTTCACCGCAAGTGCTCCTCTTGCTCTGTACAAGAGAAATTTGAGGGCGCACGCGTGGGACGTACACAGAGAGACCGCGGATCGCGAGGTCTGACTCGTCCGTTTGACAATTCTCGACAGTATCCAGCAGTTTAGGCAAGACCGCAAAAGCCTCGCACGAGGAGACCTTCGGGTCTAGATCTACAAGAAAAAAGGGCACATTTCGACCTGACAGGCTCTCGATCTCTAGCCGGGAGGCGCGGACCAAGCCGAGAAGAACGGCGCCAAAGGGTGGCGAGCAAAAGCTTTTGGCTGGCTCGACCTGCAAGCAACCTCGCGTCAAGAAGAGAACTGCGGGCAGTTCAGAAGACATAGCCACCAGGCTGCACGCTTGGACTATCGGCACCGAGCCAGCTAGGAGGTCAAGAGCGCTCTCCGGACTGTTAACGGTTGCCCCATGCGGAATGACCACAACGTCCCACGGCTGGTCTGTGAGGAAGCATGCTATCTCGTCGCAGGTAGCTTCCTTAGAAAGAACGCGTACTACAGGGCGGACTCCGGGCGGAGCCGCCTCTGGCCAGATGAGTGAGGTTGGACCATCATCTGGCTGCAAAATGAGCCACTTCTTGGAACCGGACGCCAGCGGTGCTCCCTGGTTAGCACGGGAACTGTCCGCCAGCTCGGCGAGATGCTCCCAGTCTACGGTCCAGAGGTACGGCTCAAACAGGGGCTCCTGTTGACTGTGTCCGGTCTTCCAACATCCCCCGGCTCCGAAAGATTTGGAATTCCAGTGTATTTCGCTTGTCCGGGTGAGCGGGGATGCAGCCTTGTCCAAGAGTGCAGGCGCTTGGACCGCGACTTGAGCATATGTTCCACCAAAACCAAGAGAGGTAACTAGAGCAATGAGATCGCCCTTCTCGGGAAGCGGCATGGGTTTACTCGGAAGAGTCACTGGCAGCTGCTTGAAGTCGATTAACTTGTTCAGCCTCTTGAGGTGAAGGTTTGGAGGGACCTGCCGGGCGTGAAGACATAGGATTGCTTTAAGTAGACCGACAAGCCCCGATGCTCCCTCCGAATGGCCAAGATTTGTTTTCACCGCTCCTAAGAGAACACGTGTCTTTCGGTCACCTGCTCCGTCAGCACTGAAGATGCTGCAGATCGCGCTTGCTTCTATCGGATCCCCCAGGCGCGTTCCCGTCCCGTGCATTTCGATATAGCAGATGTCGTGCGGGTGAGTGCGCGCGTGCGCAAGCGTCTGCAGATGCAGCCGCTCCTGAGAGGAACAAGACGGCGAAGTGAGACTCCCCGTTTTCCCACCGTGGACAACGGACGAGGCGAGCAGGCGGCAATGGGGCAGACTTTGACGGCGGGGAATACCCGACGGAGACAGTGAGGTGCCGTCTTCCGATTCCACGGGCAAGACAGGTCCTCCTGTTTTTGTCGTACCCCCTGTTCCCGAAGGTTCGATTTGATTGACAGCCTGTAGGACAAGGACAACTACTCCTTCGCTCCGAGCGTACCCGTCTGCGCCGTCATCGAAAGTTCTGCATCTGCAGGAAGGCGATAAAAACCCTCCTCGCGCCAAAGCTGCCGTGACGTCAGGAAAAAGCATTAGGTTTACTCCAGCGACGACAGCTGTTTCGATTGGAGCGCCGGGCTCTTGTAACTCCCGGAGCGCGCAGTGCAAGGCTACCAGCGACGAGGAGCAGGCCGTGTCGACGGACAATGACGGGCCCGTAAGCGCAAGAGTGTAGGACACGCGGTTGGCCAGCATGCAGCTCGGGTAGCTCGTAGCGGAGAAACTCTCGGGGCGCGTTTCAAGAGTCACTCGCTGCCTGAAAGGTCACCAGTCCACAGCTCAGGCCGCGCTTTACAGTGTAAAGGTGCAGAGTGCTGCGCTGCAGTCAGTCGAAGCGCACCATGCTCCTGATCCTGGGAGGCCAATAAAAAAGAACTGCCGTTCTGAAGGCGCAGTAAAGTGACCGATATAGCAGGGGAGGGTCTAGAGCCCCAGCCGTGACGCACCAGTCAGCGGAGCAGCTTCCGACAACTGTCATTATTGGAGAAGGCGTTGAGTTCCTCCTGTCTAATCCGGCTGAATCGAAAGCTTCAACCGTTTTCATCAGCAATAGGCGCTGCTGAGGATCCATCGCCGTTGCCTGGCAACAAATCACAGTTAAAGGGAGCCGTTTTTCTCCCCGAAACCTGGCCGGCTGCGCCATCCTACGCACGCGCCATTCTCTTTTTCGGCCCCAACAATGAAGGTACCAACGTCCGGTGGATCCGCGAGCAGGGCATGGCCGCTCACTTCTCTTTTTCGGGCTAGCGGTCACGAAATGTACACTGAAGACCTCGAAGTTCAGCGTTCACAGACTTCCGGCAGCCTGACAATGCCATACCTCAGCGTCGGATATTCCAAAGAACGTGTTGTCGAAGAGGTCCACACCCGCTATGAAGCCCCCCTCTCGCAGGGCCGAGTATTCGTCTCCTACGCGGTTGGATAGCAACGGACTCGGGAGGGTATACAGTTTCCTGAGTGTATGAGCGCACGGCAGTGAAGAGGTCCAACTGCAAAACCCCACCGCAAGACGCCACCGGAAGACATAGCGACGGTCGCCTCACAGCGCTTACCTGACTGTATTGATTGAGATACCACGCACTCCGCAGATATCTGCAGTTTGAGAAGAGACGCTTCCGTGCCATTTGTTTCAAGTTTCTAGTGCCCTCTGGTGGTTCAGTACCCAGCGGTGCCTGTCGAGAGCAGTCCGATGTCTAACCGGGAATCCCGCGGCGCTTGTTGGCCACCGTCCCGCCTAACGCAGTTACGCTGCCGTGGTGCGCTGCCGTGTGTTGTGTCTGTTCCGGCAGGAACTCAGAATCCGACAGCCAAGTGCCGCCCTCCGAAACCACCCTATGGTCGGAAATGGTGTTTCGAGATTGATACCTGTCGCCTGGAACTGCCGAGATGCAGTCAACTCCGTTCTGCAAGCTTCTCCAGAACTCTTCGGGACTGTCGCAGGTGCCTGGCAGCCTGCAAGCCGCCCCGGTTACAACAATGGTCCGTGCCCCGCGAGGAGGCATCGCCAGCGGTGCCCTGGGTCCACGCAAGTGCGCACCACTACAGTCTTCGTTATCCGAGCATTTCAAACAGTACGCCTCCAGGCCCCGCAGGTCGGGGAACTCGAAAAGACGGAAAGGCTGTACATCGACTCCACATGTTTGGTGAATGGTCTCCGCCAACTCTATGGCGGTGATGGAATCCAGTCCCAAGGATTGTAGGCTTGTTTCCGGAGTTAGGACCGATACGTCAGTGCCCAGAACGCGGTGCACGCACGTTGCCAGCCAGTTGGACGCTTGAACGCCATTAGCCTTACTGGTACTCCTTTTCGCTGTCCTACTCCCGTGCAGACCCCTGTCGGGTGGAGTGCACATAGTTAATGTTGACATGATTGGGAGCGCCGCAGGCCTGGCGATAGATTCAGACGTGCCACCCTCGTGACTGGGTATCGCGGCGCCAGTGATCGCCCTGGCGTTCGAGCCTCCGTTACCTGGCGTGTCAACTTGCCAAGTCCTCTCGGCTGGGACTGTCGACCATTCCCCTGGTTCTGACTGCACTCGTTCAGCACGGGCGTTGTGCAGCGGACACAGAGAACTCGAAGCAATTGATTGATCAGACCCTGGCGGTCTGTAAAAGAACAGGATGCCCTGACACGTGCCACGCTCTAGTCGCTCCCGAGCTTCAGATCGCCGCGGTTTCCCGCTAGTCGTTTTGGGCAACGATCCTGCTTCAACCACCCAGAACGACTGCACTGCAAGGTGAAATTCTTTGTTTACGACTTGTAGAACGTCTGCGGCCATGTCCTCCAGTCTCGTACGGCCTTTTGACTGTTCTGCAGAGAAAGGATCCACGACTTGTGCCACTCGAATGAAGGCGAAGAGTTCCTGGCCCCAGGTTAGGTGGGAACCCGCCGCACGGCCGGTCCCTACCGTGTAATGGATTTGTAAAGCTCGAGTGAATAAGAGTAAATGTCCAGGCTAACCAGCCCGCACTTCATATTTCGTAACAAGAGGTGCCTCATGCAGGTCAGGGAACTCCGCCTGGGCCCAGCGATGAGAATCACTGACTGCGGGCGATGAACCACACGGGCAAGTTTGTAGCGTTCTACAGCGCGCAGGTATCGCGTTGTGGGAGACACCGTAACAGCTGCGCATGGGCGCTGCGCATTGTCAACTCTCGTAAGGCAGACATCGGAGTGGTACGGCTACGGCACTGTCCAATAAACCCTCGCAAAAGGAGTGCGTGGGAACAACCGTGGTTGCCAAACTGAAGGCAGGTGTACAAGGATATAGCAATGTTAGTAGGGGTGGGTCAGGAAGTCAAGGTAACGTAGATGCCGCGCCTCTTTCAACCAGATTGTGGCAGAAGCTGATGTGCGCATCCATCGACGAAGAAGACTGCGGGCTGCAGGGCGGGACCGCGGACACTCACTATCGAGCTCGACAGCAACTCCCAGCGCCTCCTCCTCGTTAGCTGCTCCAACTGGAAAAGCCACGGAGCTTCCCTTCCGTACGGCTTCGCATCTGTCCACAAACTCCTCTATATCTTGGGGGTGATACATGCATCCGCGGATGATTATAACATCCTTGAGCCGACCTGTAATGAAAAGCTCGTTGTCTCCCAGGAATCCGAGATCCCCAGTGCGAAGGAATGAAGCGGACTCTTCTGCGACCCCATCTCTGGGGGTGGCGATGTGCCAGTTGAACGTTCGTGCCGTCTCCTCGGGGTTAGAGAAGTAGGCCAAGGCTGCACTTGGAGAGCTAACCCAAACTTCTCCCACTTGCCATTCCTCAAGCTCTCTACATGTGTCAGGATCAACAATTTTTACTGCAGCAAGACACGCCGCAGAACAGAAACGTTGGCTGTTGGAAAAAGGTCTGAAAGCTTATCCCCGGAAAAACGGCGACATGGCTACGACTGTAGGAGAGACCGGCCTGTTACGTGAACGCCGTCAGACAGAAAGGTACTGGCGCCTCTGCGACAGCGGGGCCTTTCGACTGCCCGCCCAGCTCCCAGCTTGTGACTAAGCAGTTCCACACTTGAATGTCCTCCCGGTGGGAACTCCGGGGGGGGCACAAGCTCATCTTGATTCAGACCAGCCAACAGCAGGCCTGAAAGTGAGAAGTGATCGTACCCTTCACCTCGCCGTGTGGCGTGCCTGATCCTACGATCTGTTTCGTTTTTGTTGCGGCCGAGTGTGGCTCCCCTGGTCTGTAAACTTGCACAAAGTCCTGCGACAGCATACCAAATACGTGCGCACCAAAAGGACGGTGGCATTAGCGGCTCCGGCAAACTGAAATCACCCGAGCACAGATCTCATCCTTATCCCGGCTGGGTCACCCCGGTGAGCGGGGCCGGCAGAGCGTTATCCTTGGACACGGTATCTCCCGCCTCGAAGACGACTGCAATTAGCGCTCGGAGTATTGCTTCTGGCGACTACAGTTTCCAGCGCCGACAACCACTGACGTCTGCAGCGCTGTGCTCTCCTGGAAGGCAGACGTCCGTCTATGCCGGCCGGGTGTTTCAATGCCAGCAGACATACTCGCAGCCCAGTTTTGTTCCTCAGAACAACCAGGAATTGAGGGTTTCTCGGTTTGACTCCGTCGCGGCCGCGTGAAGTGACGCCTACAGTGTTCTCGGCCAGGCCATAGGCTGGACACATCATCCAAAGTTGAAAGCCCGCCGGCCCAAACTTCTGAGGCACAACAAACATCTGCGGACCCTCCCATACAGCGTTCCGACGCTGGCTCTTGAGAACCGGCAGTCCTCTCCTGGGAGGACCCGCCTTAACGACAGACGATCAGGAAACGGGACTTACCAGGGGCTTACACGGCACTCACTATTGCTGTCTCCTTCCTGACTGTAGTGCAGTCGTCACCCCACGAGCTGTTCACCGGAAGAGCCGCCGCCTTACCCGGACAAAATTATCGATGGTGGACTGGCGAAGAGGCTCCGCGCCATTGATACAGGCCAACAGTTTATCTAAGCGAAGACCTGTGACGGCGCTGTCAGGAATTTTGCGGACAGCCAAGTCGTAAGCGAAGTTGGGTGCGGCAGTCAGGGAGCAGCCATACTTGCTGAGACCCCGTAGCCAAAGTTCAGGCACCCTCACGAAATCCACAGGTGACATGAGAAAGACCGTGCACCCGAAAAAGAGAGGGACGCACACCATGCCGACCAGTCTGAGCACAGACAGCATGAGGTCCCGCACTTACACATCGGCATTCCTGCCTCAGAGACCACCAGGTTGTTGTAGCAGCCGTATGACTGACGTTTGGCAGATCGTGGGACCGAACAATGCAGCACTCTTTTGTGTTCTGAAATCGAACTGGCTTTTTGATACCGGAGGAGAGACACCTTGCACTACAGCAAAATCCAGCTATTGCGCAAAGGCGATCAGCGCCTGGGGATCGAGAAATTCCGACCTTACCCCATGTCGTGAGTCACTGGAAGCCAGGAGAAAGCACGGAGCCGGTGACCCCATGTTTCACTTGCCCGTTGCTGGTAGCGCTCCGTGAACGTGGAGTACTCTTCGACAGGCAGATCGTACAGGCTTTGTTTTTCGGCTGAGCTATACAATCCGCAAGTATACCAGTTATGGTATATGTTGTGCAGGAGTGCTTTATGAGAGATCACGCATCCTTTGGGTTCGCGTGTACTTCCAGAAGAAAACTGAATGAGGGCAGGTGCCTCTAGCGTGACAGCAGCAGTGGAAAATGAGTGTGCTTCTTCATCCGAGATGATGTCCCGTAGCTCGTCTGTGAAAGTCCACCGCAGCGATATCAGGCGATCATTTCCGGCAAGCTGGCGGTATGCCCAGGTATGCCTGAAAAGAACGGGGGCATCATTTGTCGGCTCTGTGTGCAAGTGCAAACTGCCACCCCCCGTACTGCTGGATTCTCAGGCAGAACCGCTGATTTGGGCGGCGACCCGCAGTGTCCCTACCTGAAGGAAGACACGCTGAGTATCTCTGTCGCCTGCGCTTTCTTCACCAAAGAAAGAAATCGATCGACACCGCTTGTATCTCGGTCGAGGATCCCTGGGGGATAAAGAGGAACTGCTACGGCCTCACAGAGTTGACACCCTATAAAAGCCGGTACGAAGTCGGCGGACGGAGGGAAGCACCTGCACAGTGGCATGAGTAACCGACGGTCAACAGCAGCAACAGTGGGATTCGCACTCCTGCAGCAGGGTGTCGCCTTGAGCTGCAGACGCCCGCAGAAGCCGCCGGGCGGATACGGTACCATAAGAGGCGAAGGAGGTCTGTCTCCTCTGGCGTTGTAACGTGTCCGCAATGGCTCACAAGGCGTACACTTCTCCGTTTCAACAGCTATGTACAAACCCTTGGACAACTTATAACTTTTTCCGAAGGCGGGGGGGTCCACCGTACGTGATTCTGCAGCATTTTTAGGCCATTTTGGCGCGCACACTAGCGAATACTGGCTGAACCCGGCGAAATCCCACACAGCAGGCGCGAGCGTAGCGCGTGTGCTGCTATGCTAGTATGGATGCATAGCTGCCTGCCTGCTCCAACCTCCGCTCGCCACGAATGCTGGTGTCGTCCAGAGCCTCACAGAATAACGCGGCACCCTGGCCGGCACGCGGGCTCTCGTGTTAGGGCCGCTGCTATCCTGAGTGCCTCCAACTGAAGACCGCCATATTTCCAACAGCCAGCCTGGTTTCCCTGCAGGCACCGTAAAAGGCAAAAAATCGCGGGAAAGGTGCGTTCGGAGCCCTGAGTGCCCTGGGATCGGCGCCCGCACAAAGACGCCTCTTTCGAACTTCTATAACTTCTTTACCTGAACCCTGTCTGATAGGCTCACCAACGAGCCCCTTCGCTTCTCTAGCGTGGTGCCTGCCATCTCCGTGCCGCACCTGATTATCGAGCCAGACGATGGCATCCTCGTTTGGGATTTGTGCGGCCCATCTGCGGACTCTCGTGAACCAGGGCCCGTCCGATCCGACAGCTCTGTCAGTCTCCTTCATTCTCAGCGCCCTGGCGTCGAGTCGGTATCTTCTTTGATTCACAGTACCCTGGAACGAAGGATGTTGTTCGGTGATCGGCGTAATGCACAACTGCTCATGCTCAGCGTAGTTGCAGTTTTTGACGCAGTCCAAGCCAAAGACAACGTGGCGATTCCTTGAGGATACTGCTGAGTGGTCTTTGGTGCCTTTCGTTGACCGCTTGCCAGACGAACCGAAGGCTGAATCCGCGTGCGTACAAAGATGCTTGATCAACGCCTGCTGGCCGAGTCCAATCCAGGTAAGGACAGACAAGGCGCTCAGGTCAGGAACACGACAAAAGCCAAACGTCCCCAGCTGGCAAGAATGTCAGTTGCCGACCTGATTGCAGGTTTCACTCTGAAGGTGGAAGCTGTCCTGACCAAGCTCCAGAACCCCGACACAGAACGGAGTGAGGCACGCCCCTACCCTTAGACATGCACGTTTGCATCACCTCTCGCATGCAGGCTACTCCAGTCATTTTTCCTCCGATCTCGGGAAAACAAATGCAAATCGGGAACTTGATTGCAAAGCTCGTACCAATAGGGAGCCGGTTTGCCTCACGCGTATAGATTGCAAACTGATCTCCCTCTCGGGCAGAAGGGGTTTTCTCCTGTGTGCCCACTTTAGGTCTATCAGAGCTACAACAACTGTGAACTCTCTTCGCTTGGATACGGCACTGGTCACTGCGTGGATTGGGCAGGGGTGCCTGTCACTCGGCCTTGCTGCAGCCATCGCTTCATTTCTCGGTCAGTACCCGATCTCATCTTTCACTAACAGACTATGATCGGCCTTCGCTGCTCGGAAACTTCTCTGACGACACCCCTGGAAGGCAGGCTCTCATGGAAAATCGATACGATATCAGATGAAGCCGGACGTGCGCGGCCAACTGCTACTGTCCGCCGGTGTGGGGACGCATCAGGAGTCGGTGCAGACAAGCTGTCTGCTCGCGGACAGGCTAGTCGTAGCGTGTGCCTTCGTACCCTCTGGACGCTTGCGGACATTGTGGCCGACAGGTGATGAGGCACAGACAGCCTTCTACTTGTGCAAGGCCCCATCTCAAGACGACTGCAGCTTCAAAGCAGCGGTGAGGCCATAGCGGTGTGGCTTGCCATGTATCAGTCCTGTACGAACTCCAGACGTCAAAAAATCCCGGGGGCCGCTGTCCGCTGCGTGACTGGATTACTTGGCAATCACGTTGAAACCACAGCCGTACGAGCCTGAACCACCCACCATTGGCAAATCACCGAGGGGTGTGTCGCAGTACCGAAACCGGGTCGAGACCCGCTGTGGCTAGCCCGGACTGTCAGACTGGGCGCCAGTCCCCACCCGCACTGGGACCGCAGATGGTTGTAGCCCTTCCTCACTTGGAGTAACGAGGCCCAAACTGTCAGACTGGGCGCCAGATCGCACCCGCACTGGGACCGC
>NW_027155208.1:0-69014 GCF_002600585.1 Cystoisospora suis | reverse complement strand
CTCCCTCCTTCTCCTCTTCTGCGGCTTCTCTCTCTCCGTCCTGAGGAGCCTGATCTCTACTCTCTCCCTCCTCGCCGGGTTCTCTCTTCTCCTCTCGCTCGCTATTTCCCTGCGTCCCCTGATCTCGAAGTTCTGCCTCTGTCTGCCCTTGTTCTCTCTCGTCTTCCTGTCGTTGTCCCTTTCCCGCTTCCCTGTGTCGTTCTCTCTCTTTCTCGTGTTGCGGCGCTCTCTTCTTTTCCTCTGACTCACTCTCGTCTCCCAGACCAAGGGGGTGTGTCTGTCCTTCTGTCCTTTCGGGAGACCTTCCCTGAGACTGTAGCTTCTCCTCCTCTTCCAATAGCTCTAATACTTCCGAGTCCCCTCTGTCTACTGTTGAATGAGCAAAAACTAATTGCTCTCCCAAGTGTTCTTCTTCCTTCTTCCGAGTGTTGTTTTCTCCCTTCTCTGAAAGACCCTCTGTTCGATCTTCTTCAGGTCCAAAGCTACCGTAGCTCCTTACAGCTGAGACGTCTGTATTGGAATGACCATCTGCCTGCTTGTCTTCGAGGGCTTGTTTCACCACCAGTGGACCACCTGCCTCCCCCTGAACTCTGTCTTCTCTCTGCAGTTCCTTTTCTAACTCCTCCCCTTCCACCGGTTCTTCCTCTCGCTGATCTTGTGAGTTTTCAGCTCCTCCAAGATCTCCTTTCACAACCGTTCCTAGGGTATCTCTCTCACTTCCGTCTTCGTCCTGGAAACTCGTGATGTACCTGTCCTTCGACCCTCCGGATTTCTCGCCTTCTACGCTAACTGTGGCGCAAGTCTGCTGATTGTCTTCATTCTCCTTTTTCTCTGTTCGTTGTGGCCTGAAGTCCTGTCTCTCTTTCTCCGCGTCTCTTTCTTCCCTCGGTTCGGTGATTCCCAATTCTTCGTCCTCCGCTTCCTTCTCAGCACCTGGTAGCAGAGGAGACTGTGAATCCTTCTCTTTTTCTGCCTCACTCGTAACCAGACCCCTTCGTTTCTGATCCTCTTCACCACCAATGTCACCCGACGCTTCCTCGCGCTTTTCCGGTTCTACTAACTCCTCTTCGTCTTCCTCACTTGCCTCCAAGCTCAGATCTTGCAAAAACGGAGGCGACAGCGAGACAGGGGATAGGCTTCTCGGCGACAGAGCCGGATAAGATCCGGGTTGAACGGACGGATGAGAAGAAACAGCGGACACTCGGTCCGGGGAGCACAGAGAGAGGAGAGGAGGCGAGACAGATGCCGAAGGCAGGGATGGCAGCGAAATCGAGGACGAGAGTGAAGAAGACAGAAGATCACGAGAAGGTGATGAAGACGGAGACGAGAATGAGGACACTGGTGAGGAACAAGAAGAGTCGAGTTCCAAGGGAGAAGGAGGACTTCCGAAGACAGACTCGAGCTGAAAGGACGGACCCAAAGACTGACAACACTGCCCAACGTCTACTGGAGACTCTCCCTTCTTTTGCTCTTGTTCGGCTTGAAGAAAGGCTTGCTGCAGCATAAAATATAGAGCGTCTTCTTCCCTACCTGCAACCCTCAGAGGCCTTTCCTGTTCATCTCTGACAAACTCAACTAAAACTGTTTCTTCCCGGACTAAAGACAGATCCTCTTTCTCCTCGCTCTCTGTGAACTGATCTTTCAAAAAGCCACGAACACACCAGACATCCACACTCGCGTCACCCTCTATTCCTGCTGGATCCTTTTCACATTCTTGTTCAGAAAGAGGCCACCTCTCCGCCTGCGGAAGAAGGACAACGTTGTCCCGCGGAGAGAACTCCGAAGAAAGAACAGAAGTGTAAGTGTACGTCAAAGGAAAAGAAGAACGACGAAGTCGCGAGGGTGGACCCCGAGGCGGAAGAGGAAAAGAAAACGCCTGAGAGAAGGAGCCCGGCGCAACGGAGAAAGGGAAAGACGCCTCTCTTGAAACTGTGGTCCAGCAACAACTCAAATGTCCATCGCTGATTGCTTCAACAAAGAAAGGTGTTTGTCGGGTAGACTCGTTTGGTTCGTTCACCCCCTGGGATTCTTGTCTTGATGCGATGTCTCCACGTAAAGCGGTAAGCACCAGTGAGAAAAAGCTAGATGGAGGCAATTCACCTGACGAAGAGGAAGAAGACGGTGGTGATGTCGCGTAACAAAGAGGCGAAGTGGACGAGCGAACTAGTCCGCATGACGAGGTAGAAGTTCGAAGAGAGTTGGTGAGAGAAGATAAAGATGAAGAAAACGACAACCGCGGGACAGTAGTGGTAGAGAAAGACGATCGGGAAAGAATGTTGGATTTGGTAGAATCCACTGGGAGGCACACGGGAAGAGCAGAAGAGAAGGAGTATATACGGGGAAGAGAGACAGAGTTTCCCGACGACACACTTGCGAGACTCAGTGTACCAGGATAAGACTGTACATCATCTCTCTCAGTCTGTTTTTCTTCTGCTTGCCTTGAAGGCACCTTCTTGTCCTGTTGAAGACCGTGAGACGCATTTGGTGAAGAACCAGAGATGACAGGAGGAGAGGAATCTACAGAAGGCTCTTCTGAGCTGCGAAGGACTGGCAGAGAATCATGCGATATAGACCTACGAAGGCTTCTTCCTGATCGCGGAGAGGGCGGAGAAGATACAGAATACCCATCAATTTCACCTAAAGTCTGACCTGGGTGTTCACCTTTGTTACGGCATGCAAGGAGAGATGCTTTCAGTTGCGCTGGACGCAAACAGAGCCTCGCTCGAGGTAGAAAAGAAGAACAACACGGAGAAGAGGCGAGAGAAGAAGAAGACAGAGCCGGTCCGTGTATGTGGGGAAATGAAGAAAAAGAAAAGGAAAATCGAGCGCCAACAGAGAAGCTTTGCAAGGACACAGGACTCCTGGTACTCGTCGCTTCCTCTTCAAACACAGAGGTTGACCGACTGCAGGACACAGGTATTGAGACCCACGCAAAAACAGTCGAGAAGATCTTCTTTAGCAAATGAACAATGAGGGCAACGCATACAAAAACGACAGACCCTGCCACGGCACCACTTATAGACGCAGAAGGCACAGAGCAGCAAGAATATATCCCTGATAAGAAGGAGGACAATAAAACTGTAGCAATGATAGCGCCCATGAGATCTTTCAAGACAAAGACGACGCTCATCCAGCTCAACAAAAATGAGACGCCGAGAGGACGGAACATTCCCAGGAAGGAAGTCCAACCGAATTCTTCTCTGCAAGCACGAATGGTGACAACAGGGAGACCGAGAGATCGCCCTAGTTGACGATGTAGCGGCACCGAGCCGCAGCTAGTGTGGTAAAAGCGACAGCCGTCTTCTTCATCTCCGCGTACGCAGATCTCCTTGTTCTACGTAAAAGATGCTGGGAAAACGAGCATATCATCCTCGAAGGTAACTTCTATGACTTGGAGCGGTTGAGAAAATGTTGCGGACCACAGGGCCGGGCTATGCGTCTGCAGGAAAGGAACAACAGAACAGGAAGAAAAGAAACAAACAGTGTCGGCGTGATTAGAGGTCGTGTATGAAACAAATAAGCTCGTACAGTAGAGGACAATGTGAAACATGACCAGGAGTCTCCATGCAGGAGAAAAGACCTAGACATTCACTTTCTGGAGAACTGAACTCGATGTGAGACAAAGTCGCCTTGGCCGGACAGTTGCACCTGTCCTGCCAAAGCCTACTACTCGAAACCCATGATATTCTGAACCGGATGCCCGTGATCTCTAACGTGACATTCCTGCATTCCAGGAGTCTACCGCCCCGTATTGAGATTGGACCCTCCTGAGATGTTGCCTGTCCAGACAAGTCACGCGCAAAGCTTACGACACCAGAACGTATACACCACGGCTTCATCTGGTAAGCATTGATCGAGTGTCCCCTGGTACTCACCATGCTGGACTACGCGACGCGTCAGTTTAGGAGTTCGTCCGGACACAAACACACGCGTTCGAAAAAATCCAAACCATCCGTAGACACCAAAAAATTCGAGAGATACAGCTTTTACCAACTTCCAACGATCGACACTTGTTGCTAACGCGCTGACACCCAGCATCTGGAAAGGCCCTTCTCCTGCCTCTCTTCGCAGAACAGGTAAAAGGGTGGAAGTCCTTCGCACTACAGGATAAGCGATAAGATGCCAACCCTCGGACGAACAGACAAGAAGAGAAAGGCTGCAGCAGGCATACCCGTACATGTGTCAACGCACTTCCTGCTTCGTTTTGCCACCATCGCCGCTCGCTGCCATTCAGTAGTGGGCCAGCCACGGGTTCCGGAGAACGATCAGTGCCATAGACGTAGAAGCAACAGCGACGAAAAAATTAGCTGCCCACGGGGATGTCCATGACCGGCATATCCGGGGCCGAAAAGAAAGAAAGTTCCAAAAAATCTAGAGGGATTGACACTGCCCAGTTCAAACCTGAGCACTAAAAAGTTGAGTCGGGACGATCGCAGCTATTCCTGGTTCCCTATCAGCACAGCGCCTACGGGGCCATGCAACCGGGCAAGCCGCGACGAGGCAGCCAAGAAAGCCCCATTGTCAACGTTGATGGGCATCTTTCGAAAAGCCGGACACTGCTGCCCTTTAACGGTTCGACAAAAAGCGGCCTCTTTATTGGTGCGTAGACCGGCGCACCTGCCGAGCATTGGGCAAGTGGCTATCCCCACTTTCCCGGTATTCAGGACGAGACCGGGAGCGTGGGCGCATACATCAAGGGGACAGCCTGAGAAGCGTCGCCTTCGGAGACCGTGCCAGTCGGAATATCTATCCTGGGAAACCTACACTACGAGGGCGTGCGCTAGCTATCAGCCGCATTCATCCAAGGGCTCCCTTCGCTGCCACATCCCACCGCGTTTTGTCTTCTGCGCTCAAACTTGCAGTCGTAGATTGTGGATTTGCCTGATGCGTCATCCCGGAAAATGCCTTTGGAAGGCGCATAGCAACGCCCCTCGGTGGTCGGTTTCTCTATCATATGCTAGAGTTTGTGTGACGGCACCATGTAGTTGCGCCAGACTGGAGAAAAAAGTCTTAGCTTGCAGCCGTGGGAGCACTCGGGCGCGAATACCTCTTTCCCTCGCATTCGATGAACGCCAACTTGTCGACGGGCCGGCACTTCTTCATAAAGTCGTGTGCGTGCTCGCTCCTAGCAGCTGACGCTTCAGCCGCTCCACCAGGGATGAGATTCCTAAGTCTGCCGTGGTGATGCGCTGCGGCACCTTTGTCCGGGCATAGCCACTAAGAGAAATACGGCCGCAACCACGAGGTGTCCCTTGCGCGTACTACGGCATGCGCCACAGGGAAATAGGTGAGGCGTGCTTTTTGTTGTTTTGGTCTTTCAAAAAAGTGTGTATATGAATTATGCGATAATACGGAGGGCATGCTGCCTTGAGGGGTAAACATGCTACCCGGCTCGCAATTTAAGCCATCAGTATACAGGTTTTCCCGTGTTGACTCCTGAGTGCGCCAAGGACCTAGACCGACGCAGGAGTGACAAGCGCGTTTGATTAGCATTTGCTTCGAGCCAAAGCATTTGTGGACCAATCTCAATGTTGGTCGTATGCCGACTTGAGAGCCGAGGGAAAAAAATTATATGAGACGGCAGGTTCCGCTGCTTGTTCTGTACAGCTTGACTAGGCACAAATTCTCTGCGCTGTGTGTGCTACGGGCTACTAGACAACGGTGAATGAGAAGAAAGGGCGACACAGAGACACCACACAAAGCCAACACGTAAGCTACCAAATCCTCTTTATGCAAGTTCTGATGAACGGAACCGCGTAGATATCTGACATTACAGACAAGCATCCGCAAGCCGAGGCCGTACAACGCCGAAAAGCTCGAGTATTCCAAGCGTGGGCAGAAATACTGGTTTGAGGTTTTTCTCCTACTGGTTTCACAAACGTACCCGCCACGTAAAAGCAAACCCACGCCCAACGGCACACTTCGCCCAATTCGGAGTGGAAACAAAGCTGGCTGGAAACCGTAAGATATCTGGTTGGCGGCCGCGTCACCTTTATGCCAGTATGAGGGGAAGGGCCTTTCCTCTTTTCCCTCCTTGTCAGGCAGTTCGTACAGCCTCGATGGAACAATGAGAGTTCTCTTCATCTTGCTCAAGGTACAGTGTCACCCTGTCGCGGTGGCCGTAGTTTCTCCGTCATGCACTGCTTAAATTAGACCCCGTAACTCGGTAGGAGTTCCGGTTACACAGCGTAGCCATACTGAACACTACAACCGCCTAGCTGGATGCCGCCTGAGGTGACGTATCCCTGGCTGGAAGCACAGCAATCCTTACCCGCCGACCCGCACGGGGCACTGGCATTCTGATCGGGGAAGGAGGTTCCGCTGAAGCATCACCTCTTCCACTCGAGTCACCAGCAGCCGGTACAGGCACACGGACCCTGGAGGGACTAGGAGAATACACAGGGAGAGGGACTGCTGAAATGCCGAAGTACCTATCTTCTGGGACAGCGAGAGGCTCGACTACTGGAGGCAAGAAGGAGACGACCGGTGGGAACATGGGAAGAGTCTCATGTGTAGCGCGGAGGAGCGTTGTGCCAGCGGAGGCTGTCGTTGAAGGCGCGTGTGCAAGCGGAGGTGAAAGAGGAGCCGCAGGCGGCGGAACAAACACAGGGGCAGCAGGTGGAGGGACAAAGACAGACGCAGCAGGCGGAGGAACGAAGACAGGAGCAGCAGATTGAGGAACGAAGACTGGAGCAGGGGCCAGGACAGGAGACGGAGACGGGGAAGGAGCCGGGACAGGAGCAGGAGCTGCGGAGCACCAGGATGCGATAGAAGGACACGCCGCCTTCGTCGTCGAAGACGCGGAGCGGGAGCGCATGGACGAGCGAGCCGAGATACTCGATCTCATTGTTTCGTACGTGGCGAGATGTGGTGATGGCACATATGGTGGTGCCGGGTGCATAGCTGGCCAGAGCTCACGACGCGGAGGGACAGACGGAACCGCTTCCGTTGCAACAGATACACGCGAAGGGAAAGACCGCGCGGTGTCTACTGCGCTTGCGCTTTCTTCGAGAGTCCCCTGCGGCGCTAGTGACGGGGAGCCAGCATCCCGGCGGCAGCACGGGCTGCACGTCCAGGATTCCTCGACCGTGGTGTGTGCAGATCGAGATGTCGTAGGGCTGGAAAAGCTCTGTGCTATGGACTCCTGAGACATTCTTGAGGTGCGCTCCTCCGATGATGTGACCGGGGCAACAGGACTTGTTGGGGGGAAGCTGCTTTCCCTCATTGAGGTTGCCTGCGACAGAGAGAGGCTATGGCCACGTAATTCATCCACAGATGAAGTACACTCACACGGCCAGCATCTGCACTGGCAGCTGCGTGATGTCTGAGACTCGGGGGAAGATAATTCCTCTCTCCGACTTCTCGGCGAAGCCTGACTGCTCGTGGGAATCAAACTTGCGCTTGGAGATGGTGGCTGGCCGGATACGTCGCTTTCACGAGCGCAGCACGGAGAGGAGACCCTCCGTCCGAAGTAAGGAGGACACCAGGTACATGCTTGTCCTGACTGCAGGGACTCGGGTGACGAAAGGTCCCTGTCTTTTTCAGATTGAAGATCTCCTTGTGGCGATTCGTCTTCACGACCTGTTGAAGGAGCTTTTTCCTCCTCCTCTGTTTGTTCCCTATCTTCCTCACTTTTATCCTTCTCCAGACTCTCACCGACACGCGATCCGTCCTCGGAGGCGTAAGCCGGACCTCCACATACAAATAAGTCCCCTCCCGCACACGCTCGGGCGCACCAGCCTTCCGTTTCTGAGGCAGGTTCTTCCTCATCAGACGGGGATTCGTCGCCTGCTTCCTTCCGACTTTCTTCCTGTGATTCGCCCTCCCGCTCTTGTTGTTCTTTCTCCGCCTCCTCCTGTCGTTGTTTTTCTTCTTCCTCCTCCTGTCGTCGTTTTTCTTCTTCCTCCTCCTGACGTCGTTTTTCCTCCTCCTCTTCAAGTCGTCTCCTCTCGGCTTCTTTTCGAGCTTCCTCCTCGGCTTCACGCTGTGCTCGGCGCTTTGCGACTCGGGCAGCTGCCTGCGCAGCAACCCTGGCCGCAAAGGAAGAAACAGCAACCTTCCTGTCCTCTTCCAGTGATTCCGGTGATTTGTCGATCTTGTCTCCATGATGGGTGACGATGCGGATAGTCCGCCCTTTAGTACGTAAAGGGCTGTACGTCCGTCTATGTTCGAATTTCATCGTCACTACAGAGTCCGCTGACTCGGCAGACACATGTCTGCATACGTCAGAACAAGGGCCGCACGGTCCCCGTTGCCCAGACAGATCACGAGCGAGCCGAATCGGTGGTGCACCAGGGGGAGCTAGATGTACTGGCGGTCTGAACGCTAGAAGACGACGATCTTCGTTATCCTTCGCCAGCTGTGACTGCAGCACCCGGAAACGGACGACAGGCTCCTCCTCCCGTCCCTCGTAGTATTCGGCCATCTCCAGAACAGTCTCCGGTTCCTTCGGTTTCGGTTCTTCCACTTCTCTCCGTTTCATCACACGGAAAAAGACCGGGACCCGTCCGCCTTTTGTTGTGTCCGCCTTTGTTACAAAGTGAGGTAAAAACACCTCAGTCAACTCCCCACCGGGCCTGACTGGTTCGCCCCTTCCAGCCGGCGAGCTACCGGCGCCCACTGTTTCTTCTAGTGACCGTTGTTGCACCGGAGAAATTTGAGTCGAAGGCATTGGAGTTTGTTCTTCCGTTGACATGCTCCGGATGGTCGCCGGGGGTTGTTCACTGCTGCTGCCCGCTCCTGGCCATGCAAACTTGGAAGATAGCCAGCTTGTGAAGGAAAACTTCCCAGCTGCGGAGAGTTGTTGTTCCCCTGTCAGTTGGGTTTCAGAGACCTCCGGCAGCTGCTCCGGCTGCTGCTGTGTCTGCATACTCTCCTCTTCCGGGAGTTGTTGAGATGAAGAATGAATGACAGACGATGTGACAGGAATGGTCAAAATCTGAGACCTTTGTGTGTAGCTGCCGGCCCCCCCACACTTCATGCAAGACGACAGCAGAGGACTGACACACGGTTCATTCTGAGGAGTGTGGGCACGGACCACATAAGCACCGGGCACGGCTTGGTCAACGACAGAAACGACACCACCAGGAACCAACGTCGCAGCAGTAGCGTGAACTTGCTGACAGCGACACGCATTCCCACAGCATGATGAGCTAGGGGAAGCAGGTACAACCACCATAACCGGAGCAGTTGAAACGAAGGATTTGGTTGATACGTCCACTACGGATGCTGTCTTCTCTGGGGACTCTGACAAAGATTCTCCTTGCTGTACAGCGCTGGGTGCTGTGTGCTGTAGGTACACACCTCCAGGTGAAGACAGAGGAAGTTCTGCTGATTCTACGTATCTCTCGGCTTGCAGAGGAGTCACCTGCGTAGTCCCCTCCGCAATATGCTCTGTAGGCGACGAGACGTATATGATTTGAGGTCGTTGGACCGCAGAACAACAGCACGAGCTAGGTCGATGTGCTGCGACTTCCCCTTCAACGATGACGCCGTTCACCTGGATGCTGCTAGTTGCTGATGCGCTGGGGTAGCTGATTACTGTAGAGACCGCGGCATAGCCACTTTGCGGTCCCATGTCTTCATCACGGGCAAGCTGCTGTAGCTGGGTACCTACGGCCGTACAGGTATGGCCTATAGCGGTGCAGCACGCTCCTGCACATTCACAAAGACAAGCCCCAAAAGCCCGGCATGAGCTGGATGGGGGAGGGGCTGACTCGTCAAGATAATAATATTCGTCGACACCCTCTCCCTCCCCGAGTTCTCTTTTCTCTTCTGTCTGTTGAGATAGTTGCTGCGTAATCGTGGGTTCTGGCTGGACGATTTCCTCTGCTCTGGTAGGTTCGGCTTGGCAGCATGCGTTACATGAAGAGTCTGGCTCTACGAGATCTTGCTCTGTTGGCTGTGCTCTATTGGTCCATTTGTAAGCAACGACACCCCGCTCATCTTCGCCTCTCCGTTTCACTTGAAGAACTCGAAAATGAACACGGCCATCGGCTCCGACAGCAGCAGGCTCAGGCATGTATTGCCTTCTTGGCACTCTACGTGGCCTCTTTCCGCGTCCCACGAGGCGAACCTTCACATCAATGGTCGGTCTCAAGGGAGGCGCTTCAGTGTTGATACAGAAAGCGGGGTTAGGTGGAGACGGGAGAATTCTCTTGGGAACTTTGTTGAGTATCATCACACCGTCAGGTTGCTCGCTTTGGACGATGTTTTCGAAACTAAAAGAGTCTGTGCACTCCTCACCTCCTTGGTCAGCAACCATCCCCGCCGACATCTCATTCACTTCATCATTCGGCACGGCAGCGGTATGGACATCTCGGCTCGTATGCATGCTCATTACAGAGGGAGAACTTTCAGGCTGGGGAGATGGTGCTATCATCACCGTGTGGGCAGTCGTCGGAATTTCGTCCCCAGATGGTTTATAGTTCATCATGACGCCGCCTTGGTCGCACGAAGGAGGACAAGATGAGGAAGGAGAATGCAACCATACTTCGGAAGGCTGACGGGATGGGGGCGGCTCAGTCACGTTTGGTTGTACGATGCTTCCTCGTGAACCCACATGCATGATTCTCTCATTATATCCTAGCCCAGTCTCTTCTTTGATGGATGCGTCATCCTCTTGGATCGGTTGTTGGTGGTGTCCGTATGTTCCGGGTGTAGATGTGCCCGGCCACTCTCCCCACACAGGATTCACAGCTGCATACTCGGGTACCTGTACAAAGCTGACGCTGCTTTCCCTCGGCAGCAGCGTATTTGTCAACCAGTCTGAATTGTCACTGGGAACTTCAGTCGGCTGTACATGGGATTCTGAGCCAAATCCGTTCTTCTGCTCTTCCGTGCGACTCAGGCTTGCGGCATTATTCTTTCGCATGGCTGCAAGCGATGCTTCCAGACCGCCTTCTTCAAGATCCTCCGTCGAGTCTGCCGAAAGCAGACGTTGCCGCGAACCTGTCCTGTCCGGCTGAGTTGTCGATCGTTTGGTGTGTTGAAAGCCTATGCTTCCAGTGTTGGAGAGGGTGCGCCCTTCAACAAGACGAGCACGGAATTTGTTAGATCCTGAACTGGTCATTGGTCTTTCGTTGTCTTTCCCGGGATCTCCTACACGGCGCACCACCGATTGCCAGGACACACCCCCTGAAACACTCGCCTTCGATTCTTTCTTTCCAAGATGTCCTAGTTCCTTGTCATGCTTTTCCCGGCTTGGCATTGTTGAAAGCAGTTTCGGAACTTTGCTAGAATCAGCTCTCGGAGGCTCTTTTTTCTTCTTTACAACTGTATTCTTCTGCCTTGCATTAGATCCTGACACGTCACGCGGATCCCTTGCGCCACTGTACTCTCGCGGGTAACTGTTACTGACGCTACTTTTTCGAGACCCCCTTCTGCCGCTATCCGATGCACAGGACGCTTTCCTCAACTCGACCCCTGGTGCAAAATTACTGTTCTTCCTGTCCTGAGTTGAGCTAGATCTTTCCACTACGGGAGAAGGAGGAGGAGGGCACTCTGGAGCAACGCGAATGACACCAGTATCAGCCGGACGCTCACGTGTCCCCCCTGACTTCAAGAAACCACCCGCAGCGTAGACAAGCCCGCCCGCTCGTGTTGGTGACTGTTGTCCGGGCCTCCGTATGAGCACTGTCCGAGGTTTGGCGCAGCATGCTGACGGGGGACAGCATGGCAAGCAAGGATTAAGAGTCTGTACATCTCCGACATCAGAGGAGTTCTCCGACCAACAGTCTTGATATTCCAGAATGACAGGCTCCCGCGTATGAGTCGAACGCGCTACGGACGCCGATCTGTAAGTCGAGGCCTTTCGGAGACCGTCCATTATTCAGCAACGAAAGTGAAGAAAGGAGTGTGTACCTGAAACAGAAAAGACGAAATTGACTGGATGGCGGAGGGGGGGTGCGGGGGCAGCAGTTGGATTGGGTCCTTCGGACCGGAGGCGGGGAAACAGTCGTTCTTTTGCGGTTCACGTAGCTGCGCCAGTCGACGGACGCGGACGACGACTTGCTTTCCAACACCAGGATAAAATTGAAAGCCAGACAAAAACTAAAAACGCGCTCAAAAAAAACCTACGAGTAGAGCACTATGGGCCCATTGCTGTCAACATGAGAACCAGGCCGACAGCAGAACAGCTGTGTTCGTCCTTCGCCCCTGCTTCGTGGGGCAGAGGGAGCGGCAAGAAAACTGGAAGTTGCCGACCGTGGTACGTATTCTGAAAGAGAATGGGAAAAAAATTCGGTGACTACACAATCTGAGAAACAAACTCCGTGACGAAACTGTCCGGTTTTCGGGAGAACCCTTCCAGCAACACACTGTCGGTTCCGCGTCGCGATTTCTACGACACCCGGCGATCGATCTACATTGTTGGAGGAGAGACTTCGCTTCGTTTTCTGCAGAGAAGAGCAGGGCTAAAAAGGGACGTGAACACAACAAAATAGGAGAGATAAAACGACGTCAAAAACCAGGAAACAGTTTTAAGGGACACGAATCGAGTTGCGAGTTTCGACCGCCCCGGCGAGGACAGCTGTGACAGGCTGGCTGGTAGCTCGCCAGCAGTTTCACCGACAGGACACCACCAATGAAAACAAGACTGGTAGGGCACCGTTCAAACTGAGAACAGAGACTTGACTTCTCATTTGTTGAATCGAGACCCGACAAAAATTTTCTTGGAAAAAGATGTCATCAGGCGCTCGATGTAGTCCAGTAGTAGTTCATGACAAAGACCGTCACTTTGGAGTCGCTTTGCCGATCACGGCTAGCGATGCACGGGCACCGGATGACGCAACAAGACTAGGTCAGGATGACTTGAGGGACGACTGCCCCAGCGAAGAGGGGATCTTTGTATAAGGGCGGCAGCTGCAACGTGGCGTTGACATACCAGCTTGCAGAATGGTAGTATTGTTGTGCTGGTTACTGGGTCGGCGTTAGGTGTACACGGTACGGCAAACACGAGATGTGTGACGGGCACATGTGATTCAAGACAAGGAGAGTCACGGAGATGCCTATCATTGCTAAAGGACAGGACAGTGCACATATCTTTGGGTCTTGGTGCGTTGTGCATCCTGAGCAATAGCTCGTCCACAAATTATGTCCTTCTCTAGGTACAGTCTCGATTGTCGCAAACTGGCCTGGGACGACTTCGCGCAGCTTGCTTCCAGCTGTCGAGCAACGCTCCTTACAGGCAGGTTTTCTGGCACCGCGTTTCACAATGGGGAACAAACCTGGGTGTCTGGGAAACCATGAGACAGGACGCGAGGGAACGTCTCCCCATCTCATGTCAAGCGAACGTTGTAGAGTTGCCTGGTTCCTCTGTCTCTAGTGAGCGCGCAGTCGCTCTCTACCCACCTGCCCGTGCAATTTTGTTTCATTTTATTCCCGTAGGTTCTTACTTCGTTGCTCAGGGGTGATATCGCAAAGCTTCACTTTCTTCGATCAACAGTCTCTTTCTGACCTTGCATCTCTCACCCCTGTGGCACAGCATGCTGGCGAGATGCCGACCCTATACCACTTCTTTTTGACTTTGAGACAAGGCCAGATGTTCAGATAGTCCCCGGCTTCTGGGCTGTCTGTTAGCAGAAACAGAGCTTGCAGGAATTTCCGAGTCGTCACTCTCTAGAGAAGACCTCTTGTGGCCTCTGTAACCCGCTAAGTCAATGACCTAGTGGCGTGCCGTGTCCGTGGAGCAAGCTTGTGTCTCCTCCCCCTGGACCTTCGAGAGTGTCCGAACAGTAGCACGACAATGTGCCGCTCGCGAAAACAAGGAAGAGACAGGACCATGGTCGAGAACTTCTGACTCCGGGGGTGCATGGCTGGTCCCCCACCCACGCTCCAGCCTTTGAATGGCGGCTAGTCTAGTTCTTTCCATGTCTCACCTTCTCACTATGGTCACAGTCTTTCACGTGTCCTAGGCGTTCTCTTGCCACTGCCTCCTTCATTTCCCTCCTTTTCTTTTGCCTTCGTGGTCCTCTTCTCTCTTTGACCCCACTTCCTCGTCTGATCTTCATCCTGGTTCTTGATCTTTCTCAACATGGTTCAGTCAAACCTAGTCTTACCCGGGCCGGCTGGTGGCGCGGGTACAGCACTTCCTGTTCCTAGAGAACTCTCTTCGTTCAACACACCTCCCTCCGGCTCTCCACCTTCCACAGTGTCCGTCCCTTCTCCCACACCACCAGCCCCCTCATCTCCTCAAGCTCCCCCTGGTACCCCGGAGACGCCAATGGAAATCTTCTTAAGCAAGCGTTACAGAACTCTGAACTTGGCGCCGACGGGTCCTTTAACTCCTGAACAGAAGCAAATGCAAGAGCAATTACGACTCCAGAAAAAGGTCGAGACGTTTTTCTCGGAGGGATGTTTAGTACGGTCCTCTCTTATGGGTGTGGGTGGCGGTGTCTTGGGTGAGTCTCATAGTCGGAGACAGTAAACTATAGTCTGTTCACGGTACAGCGAACCCTTCTTCAGCGCGGTTCTCATAAAGCGGAATTCTTTGACTTGTATACAGGATGATGCATGCTTGTTGTATCCAGTCAACATTTCTGCGTTCACTCACTACCTTGACTGAGGTCAGTCGTCCGAGTGCATCGTCACTCACACCACCTAGCCCATATGAATGTATGTATCGAGAGAGAGTGTCAGAGAGATATATAAGTATCTCAGCGCATACGTACATATACACTTATATATTCATATCTTTGTATGACCAGTCAGCAGTTCAGTACATTTGCGAGTAGACTATCCATGCGATCTCTCATCGAAGAAGGTCACTGCAATTCCCCACGTAGAAGCAGGCTGCAGGTTCCGAGGTCTCTTATTTTGATGTGATCGAAAGGTCTATAGCATTCCTCAGTGTCTCCTCAGGTCATAAGAAACCATCTGCCTTCGCTCTTCTGATTAGAGACGGGTCTCTCTTGCCCTGTCTCTAGAAGAATGCATACGAGTAAGAGCCGCTGCTCGGCCATGCGGCTGCAGTCCTTCTTCCCTCCTTTGCGTCTCGTTGTAACTCTGTTTTACCGCTTCCCTCAGGCGTCTTGTTCGGGGCATTCTTCTTCACCATGAAACCAGTGGATGTGGATACCACACGTCCCTTCCGCGAGCAATTCAAGCAGCAGTATAAGACTTTTCTCCCCGATGTGGCCCGCTCATCTAAGAGCTTTGCAAAGCTTGGCTTCATTTACTCTCTTGTAGAATGCTTCATCCAACGGGTGAGAATCAGTCCGTCAGAAAACACTACACACAAACCCCCCAAAACCCTAACCCTCTAGTGGTACCTGCCGGGCGGCTGCTTGCCTACGAACCAGCCTTGGCTAACGAGATCCGTTTCTTTTTCTTTCTAAGTTCTTGAAGTGTAACACGTCGACACTGCACCGAGACCAGTGGCTGCTTTCCCCGCCAGGTCTTCAGACATCTTTCGCAAGCATCGCGTCTGAAAGATTTCTCTCTCTGCGTGCTCCCTGTGACTTTGTGCGTAGTCACCATGAATCCATCTTTTCCAGGCCTGCAAGGGCTCTCTTTATCTGGTTGCCTACTGCTGTGATGGTCTCAATGACAACACACGTCTCCGCTGCTTGTTTTCAACTCCTCTCGCCACATGGACGTGAAGAGATAATCCTAGTCATTCAGGCCGCTGAACTTTTGGCTTCATGCGCCAGGGACATCAATCAGAAAACAATATCTTGTATATGTATAGAGTTCTGTCTTTCTCTCCGTCTGTCGTTGTCTCTCCACACATCTGTTCTGAACGCGCGTGAGTGATCATGCCGCTAGGAATCATTTTTTCGGAATTCTCAGTCCCTCGTGGCCTTCGCTTTGCAACGCCTCCGATACTTAGGCGTGGTGTTTTCCCCTTTTCACTGTAGGAGCGCGCAGTGCATGACATCAACAACGCCGTCTACGCGGGGTGCGTCACCGGGGCAGCGCTGGCATATAGTGGTAAGGTTAGCCGCCACTTTGTCAAGGACGGCTTTGAAGCTCAGAACTCTCTTGCGTTGGTCTTGTCCGGCAGCAATGCGTATGGGACTCGATCTCTCACGAGACTGTTGTTGAACAGGGGGATCACAGCGGCCCACTACACTTCTCAGGTGACGTTCTGCTCAAAGACCTTGGAAGGCAACGTGTTCACACATCTCCTGCGGCTTTCCCTTGTCGCTTCACATGGATCATGACAATTCATTCCTTGGGCGAGCGATTTTTTTGGGGTGGGAGAAACGGCGTGTCTCCGTGAAAGATTACAGACTAACGACTCTTAGATTGCAGTTCGTCTTCCTGCCTTCTGCAGAACTTTTTTTTTTTGCAAAAGTTTTCCTGTAGTGGCGTGATATCGGTCAGTAGTTCTCCGAGATATGAGTGCTTCCTCTGCAACTCTTGGTGTGCCTGTTGGTGTGGAGTTGTTGGCGGAGCCCCTCTCCTGAAGATTCCAAGGGCACAGAGTGTATTTTGTTAGGACTCTGTACTCACTTGTTTAAATCTGTACATGATTCACAGCAAATTTATACCTGTAGCCGTGTACGCTAAAGCGGGAAGCGATTTGCCTCGCAGTCTCTTCTGTGGTCGTCACAATGGTGTTGTACAGGAGGCATTGGAGCAATGACAGCCGGCTGCGCGGGCTTCGCTGCTTTCTCGGCACTCATGGAGACTTTCCAGCCGTTTGGCGGTAGTGACAGCACCTAAAGATGCTGCTGTTACAAGGTCTGCAGCCGCCCGCGGCGTTTGAAAGAAGTCAAGTGCAGGGAGATGCATCAGCAGCGCGTCCGTTTGATTGGCCGCTTCGGCGACATAGGTTTCCGTGCAGGCTCGCATGGCTGGAACACTATGCAGCTGTACGGTGACAGCCCTCCGAATCAGACAACACGAAGTCGTGCTACGGGGATCGTGGTACAGGAGGTCTCGGGGAGGGGGGTGCACCCATGGACCACTACGTGGTGTCGGAGGAATGATATTGACGAGGCGGGCTCTTCCAATTGAGGGGAGCCCACTCATCTTCTGGAGCTCGCAGGTGTCCTTCGCTTAGGAGAGGGACGGGGCGCACTGGTAATGCCTACGGGGCATCGGTCGTGTTTTGGATGCTGTCTGGCCGGGGCCTTGCGAAGGATGTTATTCCAGGAGAATCGCGAGAGAGCAATGCTTCGGGAATCTGGTCGTATTCTCGCGGTCCCGGCAGGTTTCTTTTCAGTGGTGCCAGGTACCCATCTATATCGGCCGTTCGCCACGTAGGGAATATATCTGGTCAGTCCAGCGGATTGGACAAAAGAATGTTTCTTTCACTGCTAGGCCGAGTTTCTGCGCGCATGTCTTCGGTTTACGGCACTTGCTAGCTCATGCGGCGAGAGCTCCACAGTTCACGCAGCCGTATGCTGGAGTGCGGGGCAGCTGCACCATCAAAGCTGATATGAAGAAACTGAGAACTCCGCAGAACCAGGGATGGTCAGCGGTCTGCTAATTGCGACTCCGGCCAACTGATCTAGGCTTGACGAGGGCGATCCACTGTTCTAGTCGAGCGGCAATGTTACTGAATTAAACGGGCATTAGCACAGTCGTACCATAGCATTTTTCTGGCACCGCTGTTCCAGAAATCAGGGTGGCCGTCCTCGTGCCGGTGAGCCTATGTCTTCCGCATTCGGGAGACGACGGGTGAGGCATCAGCCGAGGCACGCGAGCTGCGAACTGAAGGTCCCGCTCTATGAGGGACGCGGGATGAGTCGCGCTTGGAAGAGAGAGACTCCAAACAGTTGTCCGGCGGCGCCACTCCGGCGAGACAACGACACCCTACTTCCTTGTCATTATCTCAGTAGTACGAGGGTGCCCATGTTTGGTTTCGCTGAAGGATTTACTCGAAGTCCTGAGGCGGCAAGGCTGGCAGGGAAAAAACATAGGACGTTGCTATGTGTCTGCGAGCAACCTGAAAGCCGTTGTTTCTTGGCTATGAGCAGCCGGCGTAGCACCCTGATGTGCTGCAGAAAGCAGGTGTCACGCCAGCGTGTAGGCCGACTCGCTAAATGCAATGCGTGATTTGTTCGGAGCGCACGTGTACAGGGTAGACTTCCTTTCCATTCCTCAGAATTCCACCGCTTCACCGTTGAAACCATCGCAAGAAGTGTACGCCCTTTTGCACCCTCGCAACCAACTCCGCCGCCTCTGGCAGTTCCTAACGTGTAAACAGGTAACAGCTGGCGCTGTCGTGCAGTCCAGTTCAACGCAGGTCAGGTTTTGTTCCTGCTCAGAAAGTTTCATGGTCCTGGCTCCACCGTGGGACACCGCTACGCAGGACCAACCTGGGACCTCGATAACCGCCAGTCGGCTTCCATCAACCCTCGACCTGAAGGGGTTAGCCTGGAGAGATGGGTTGCCTTTCAAAACCGGCACTCGTACACCCGTAGAGTAACTCCAGACAGTCGAGTTATCCTGAACTACTGTTCCTGCCGCGAGCTGCGGCTGTCCCCTGGAACGGCAGTCCTCCGGCATGGATGGATTCCCATGTTTTGCTTGCCTGCTCCCATGCCCGTGATACGGATGGTGCACCTGTGAGGACGAATCATGTGCGCAGTCTTCGTGTGGTAGCCTCGTGCATTAAAAGCAGGAGCAGTCACCTCTGTCGTAGGCTACCACTCCAATTAGTTCCTACCGGAGTTCCCGACATATGGGAGCCAAGCCTCGCGGGGCAACAGCCGGATCTATGAGGAAGTATGTGACTGCAATTACGACATTGTCGAAGTGAAACACTAAAATCGAGACTCACGGAGCGCACCGGACTCAACAGGGTATCCGCGTTGACAGGGTGAGGTGTGCAGCCCAGGTATTACTGCCCACTTCCGGGTCCGGGGTGAAGAGGAGACCTTACTGTGTTTACCGCCATGCTCACGCACTGGCGTCTAGTGTATGTTCGTGTTCTCAATGAAAGCGGAGTTTTGCATGCATGCATGCGCGCATCAGTCTATTCGTAGCTGTATGTCTATTTTCAAACTCCTCCTCTGAGTTTATGTTTACAAAACGGCAGACCGTTTTTCGTCATTACCCCGCCCACTGGTGGGTGCCGATTCGCTTTCCGCTGTCACTGCGCCTTCCTCCGCAGTCTTTCTGAACAGTCGCGTCTCTTGAGTTAACACTCAAGAGGCGTCTCCGACCAGGATCGTCCCTGTCCTTTTCTCTCTGTTGGGGGGTGTCGTTCTTCTTGACTTCCGTCTTTTGACCGCCCCACTTGCTAGATTATTTTGCGCTGGTCTTACGGCACCTCCCCTAGGATGATACGGCCATTCCCGGTCTTGCTCTGGTCCAGTTTTGCTTTCGTAACTGCCATTCTGCTCCACGCGATACGCCTTTTGTGAGTTCTATGGAACGTTTGCGAACAGTCCCGTCAACTCAGGATCGACAATCGGCGCGTGACCGAGCTTGGACCCGGATCTCGGGGGCTGCTGTTGAGTCGCTGTCAAATCAGCAGCTCACGTTCGGACAGGCTTTGTCATTCTCGGTGATTTTGCACGATGCCGGACATCCCTGAAGGGCTGAAGGCCCTCGTGGCGAGGCAGCGGAAAATGGAGGAGGAAATGGAGGCCTTGGCTGATTTTTTACAGCAGCCAGGTGGGTGTGGTTCTTGCTTGCCCTTCCTTGTCTTCTCGATTCTGGTAGACAACAGCAGCAAAGATGTCTGTCAACTGGCACCTACAGCACTTGTGTTGCCTACCTGGTTCTAAGTGTAGCGCAACTGTCTCAGGGAAGTCTTTTTCTGCCCGCAAAAATGCACACGTCAGCTCAGACGTTGTCCAACCAGTGGGCACTTGCGTGTTTTTCTCGAGGGCATGGGGACCTCACTTGGTACGGCGACAGTTGTGACCGGTGTCTGCTGTCATGCTTTGGTAAACAGTTCGCCGTCACTTCTTCATAAGAGGGGCCACGGATAGGGAGTTCTCTTTTCTGCCTGCCCGTCGTCGCGTGTAGCTGCACTACGGGGTTTGTTGAACACACCCAGGTAACCGTTCCCAGCCGAGGGTGGCGGTCGTTCATTCTCGCGGGGGTCCACGCCTCCCTTAGCAGAACACACGTGTATCGGCGCATCTCTGACGGCGTCTGCCCTACCATCGCAGGTATGCCCGGTCTCAGAGGAAAGTTGGTGGACGAGGAGGGCTTTCCCCGGGCGGATATCGACCTTTATGCAGTGCGGGGTGCCCGGCATCGTCTACACGTTCTCAAGACAGACTACATGGAAGTCCGTAGTCAGATTGAGAAGGAACTTCACGCTCTACATGCCCAAGGCCGAGTCGCCGTTCCTCGGACCTCACCGACAACGCGGGCTACCTCGCGCGCCGGCATTCAAGAAGGGGATGATGGTGAGACGTTTTATGTCAGTTCTACAACTTTCATCGCACACGCCTATCAGATCTTGCCATCACCGCCGCTTTCCATAGTGTCTCCGATAAATGCAGTGCTTTTTCTTCAAATATCAGAGATGGCCTGTTGGGATGTACATCGTGTAGTAGTCGTTCTTACTCTAAGCACTGGATGTTCTGAATCCAAGTGTCAGCGTGCTACGAGATGCGAGGGCGGCCGAGAAGACTCGCTGGCCCCGGGCCACTCGAAGTAGGGAGACACTCGTAGCTGCTCCCAAAGGAATGCTCTGGACGAACGCCAGGGAAACATTTCAATTGATTTCCATTCGAGAATACGTCGGTTCCATGCGGTGACATATCGATCTGCACAGCAAAGAGAGGATCTTCCTTGCTGTTGCCTCCCTTTGACACCTAGCTAGCAAGACAGTAAGGGAGCAGAGACCGGCGGCGAACTCCGTGGTCCTACTTAGTGCCTTCAAGCCTCCTACATATCTGCGTGAAGGCCGCACGGGTTCCTTCCGTAGTTCTCACTTACGGCCATTCCGACTTCGACTATTATACCTGGACCGTAATCTGTTGCCTGTTGTCAGCATAGGAAGCATACTTTACGAGGCGTCCAGCGTTGCGTGTTTGCTCGGGTTGCAGCGTTGGAAGCGTCTCCTTATGTACCTTTTGCGAAGGTGGACGAGCTTCATGAGAAAAGCCCGGCAGCGTCGGCAGGTATTCGCCTGGGAGATATGGTGCTGCGCATCGGCTCACTCTTCATTCCCAAGGGAAGCGACGGGGATCCCCCTCTGGAGGAACCGGGAGAGTCCGGCGGAGATTCGGCCGTCAAGCCTGAGCACGGCTCCTCGGTGTCTACGCGGCGCAGCGTAGAAGACATCTTCAAAGAGCTCCCCGGGGAAGTTCGCAGAAACACAGAAAAGGAAGTTGATGTCGTTGTCTTTCGGAACGGCACAAGTCTTGAATTGAAGCTTGTACCTCGGACTTGGGATGGAATGGGTCTCCTTGGCTGTCGGCTGACACCGGTCAAATACAAGGCCCCGACCTAAGAGGCACTTGCTTCTTTCTGTCTTGAGGGTGGTTGAGATATCCTGTAACGCCAGTGATGGCCTGAATGACTGGCATGTGCAGTTTTTTTCTAGTGATGGGCTAGAGCGACGGTGGTGTGAGAACAGATGCTCTGTGGTGTGTGCCGCCGCGTACCCACTTCGGTACAGCTCCGTCAAAGCAGCCATCGGGGTTCCACAAAAGCCCTTCTCCACAGAGCTGACGGACCCATTGGGAAAGACGTTGCTGCGATGCAAGGGATATGTAATCACCAGGCGATAGCTGGCTTGCTCCTGCTACCAGCTGAGCGAGAAAATGAGATTCGGAGGCTCTGGAGAGCAGAAGGAAGGCGACAGAGCTACCCTGGAGGACAAGCTCGAGCCTTCGCTCTAGTGAAGGTTCGTCTGGGCCTTCTCGTGGAGAATCCGTTTTGAACATATGTACGGATCGGGTAGCAAGTGCATTCAAGCCGAACTTCTATGGCAGCGTGTCCGTAGCGTGCCCCTTTGCTTACACAAGGCTCTCACGGGTGCATGTAGACCGCAAGCTACCGAGATCGTTTGACGAGTTCAGGCAAAGAAGTGATTCTTTTGTTGGCGTTGGCTGTTCCAAGGACTGGACGAGCTCAAGCATCTTCGAGCGAAGGAGAGTATTCGAGGACCGGAGCTTCGACAGCTTTGACTCCAGCGTACTCCGCTCCTCTTCGTGTTCACGTGTGATCTTGTGTCGGAGCTCTTCTTCCTCTTTCATAAGCTGGACAGCTTGCCGTTCTTTCATCCGGGTTTCCTGTTCCAACACGCGGAGCTTTGCTTCCGTCTGGTTCAGTTGGTCCGTATACTGTCGCCTCAGATCGTCAATCTCTTTGTCATGTCTGCGGCGTGTGGCCTGGAGTTCGTTTTCAACTGTTGCGTTCTTACCTGACAGATCGCTGACCTGCCTCTTAAGACTATCCAGCGAAGATTCAAGATGTCGTTTTGCTTGTTCCTCGGTTTTGAGCGCGAAGCGACTTTCGATTAGCTCTGATTCCAGCCTTTGTTTCTCAGCCATGGTGGCTGACACTTTTTCACTAGTAGTTGACCGCAGGCTGTCGATGTCCTCCTTCAGCTTGTCCCTTTCCTTCTCGAGGGAAATTTTTGTTTGCTGAAGTTGCTGCACAAGTGTCTGATGAGCCCGAGAGGCGGACTTGAGTTCATCTTGAGCCTGAGTGGCCTCGGCGTCTGCTACTTTCCGTCGACGCTCCGCAGCCTCAGTCCGGAGTGTAAGGTCTGCATTTGAAGCTGTCAATTCTTGGACCTTTTGTCTCAGCTGCTCGACCTGTTGTTGAAGCTGAGAAGTCGTACTCTCGAAACGCTCATCCAGCATGGTTCGCTGCAGTGCCAACTCCCCGGAGTGCTGTTCACGAATCTTGTCCAGCTGCGCCTGGACTATCGCCGAAGATGCGGAAAGCTTTTCTTTCTCGATTGTTATCTCCTGAAACCGCTGGTTGAGCTCGGCGAGAGTGTTTTTTACTTGCTCGTTCTCACGTTCAAGACCGCCAGTTTTCGATTCCAGATAATCAATTATTTCCCTTGCTTTCTCTGTCTCCCGCTCCGCCTCATGGTTCTGGTTGGATAACTGCATGAAACTGTCTTGAAGTTCCGCAAGCTCAGCCTCGATGCTCTGGAACTGCTGCTGTTTCTCTCGATCCCTTTCTTCAAAACACGCTGCGGCCTCTTGGGCCGCCTGCCGCTCGGCCGCCAGCTGGTTCTGGAGTGCCTCGGTTTGTGTTTGCAGCTGGGCGCAACGCTCCTTCAATTCAGCGAGACCCTGCTTGTGATGCTGATCAACGACTCTGAGTTTGTCTCTTTCTTCAACGCACTCTTCAAGCTGCATTTTAGCCGCGTTGAGCAAGTGTTGCAAGCCTTCATTTTGAGTGCGGACTTCAGCAGCCGAGGCCTGTTGCTTTTCGCCTTCAGCTGCTTGACACCGGAGAACATCGAGCGCCTGCTCGCACTGTTCGACGTGACACTTCAAGAGATGATTTTGATTCAGTAGTACCTCATTCTGCTCTTTTGTCACGTTGTACAGTTCCTCCAGCTCTTCTTTCTCGTGAATTAGAGCCGCAATGCTGCACCCTGGACCGTCGCTCTTTCCGTCACCCGTGAAGAGTGCCTGCAGCTGAGATGTTTTCCCTCGGAGGTCGTTAGTTAGAGCTTCGTTTTCTTTTGTTAGCGACACAACATTGTCGGCGAGGGACTTTACTTCAGCCTCACGTCTTTCCAACAGCAACTGCTGATCCTTTATCCGCGCGTCATATGCCGCCAGAAGCGGGCACATCAACTGCATGTCCAGCGCCCAGGCCGGCAGCGGTAACTCGGCTATTCTTGCTGGGATGGCTCCGCCCCCATGCTGCTCGCCGCCGTCTTTACCGTCAGTAGCGGTATCAGTAGTAGGGGAACTTTCAGAAGCCTGTTTCAGCTGGAGGGAGCGCAGTTCTTTTGTCACCCGTTCGCTATACTCTTTCAGATCTGCAATCTCCTGTTTCAGTCTTGCTAAGTGCTGCATAAGCTCGGGATCGGATCTCCCTGCAGCAGGAAGAAGCTGAAGGGGAGTCCATTTCTCTTCAGGACGACTGATATCTACGGTGTGTCCAAGCATATTTGTGAGTGGCAAGGTACCTACTACGATAGGCGGCGCGGTCGCCACTTGTTCACGTGCTGTCACTCAGTGGCCTTCTCTCGGTGACTAGACAGCGAGGAATTTCTTCTTAGTTCTAGGCGACAAAAAAGAAGACCGGGCATCAGTTCTAGCGAGCGGCAAGGCTGGTCCGAAGTTGAATTGAGCGACTTCAACGCGGCTGCCGTCATGGTTCACACGCACAAGGATCGCCTCGGCAACGCCCTGAACCACCGGAGCGCTTTACGTTTTAATCCGGATGATTCGAGAGTATGAAACGGCAAGAGAGACCAGAAGCCTTCGGCGGATGCGGGATGGATACTTCATCCATCAAGCACGCCGCGTGCGTCTGGGAAGCTGTATACGACGTCACTGCCATTGAGAGGCCTTGAAGGCCTGCTCAAAGGCATGCCCGTCAACCACACAAGAATAAGCTAACGCCGGCCCCCCCAGAGGCAAGACGTTTCTGAAGCGAGACTTGCTTTCTCGAAAGTACACACGAATTATTACCGCTATTTGCCAAGCCAACATGTGGCCCCGCAGCCCCGGTTTGGAGTAGAGGCGACGCGTTGAGCCCGGCGCCAGAAGCGCATGCTGCCGGTTGCGCTCTACTCGTACGCCTCCGTGATAGTTCGCACTCGTCGAAGCTTCCTTGTCACAAGATTGTAGTTTGAAGGTGACTAAGCATGCGCTTTGGAGGAGGCACAGCCATTATCGAAGTCACTCGTCGCGTGCCAGCGAAAGACCCTCTGCACTCTAGAATTAGCGAGCTACTAGCCAAACTCCGATGCCAGACCGCTGTACTTTTCCTCACGCTCTGCGGCAGCCGCGCTGCTTTTTAAGCGTTACTCTTGGAAGAGAAGTCTGATGGGTTCTCAGAAATGTATCCAGGAGCCCATGTTTCCAGTTCGGATCTACTTCACCGGTTGGAGAGAACCGGAGGGGCTATACGGCACTCGCCCTGTGCATGCACTTAGCACCTTAGGCTGTAGAGCAGACACCAGAAGACAAGTCCGCTCCGTTACACCGCTGCCCCTCTCTAGGAGATCCAGCTTTTAGTCGAGTGCTTCTCCTTCGCAAAACCCAACTGGCCTGCCTCCTAACAGGTGACGGGCCGGCGCCTTCAGGCGTAACAGTCTTCGGTGGCTGACGCGTTATGCCCATACGTTTTTTCCGTGCCGCGTAGTTGCCGGAGCACGGTCTCGGCCATGGAGTGCCTTCGGCTGGCCGAAGAGGGTGCGCAGGCACCTCGCCCACTGGGAAAGTCGGTCTCACGTTCGCTCAGCCCAAAGCAAGAAGCTGAATCACATTCCTTCCCAACAAGTCTCCTAGATTAGCCGTGTCGGACTACAGCGTCACCCTTGTTATTATCGTGCGAACACGCTGCACGAAAGAAATCACTTCCACGTTGATGACAAGCGTGCAGGGCAACCACTGATTGTCCCATTTGCCAACTCAGAGGAGCTTTTTTGTTAGTACGTACAAGCATGCCCTGGGAGAGCATCGACACGTGGGCAGAAAAACCATATCGGTGTCGAGTCTCGATCGGGCAAGTCTACCGGGGTAACACCATACTGCTCAGGCCGGTACGGGCGAGAAAAAAACTCGACTTTGAACCCCATTCTCGGGAACTGCGCTACGTCCCTGCAGTACGACTACTGGCAAATTCAGTCCAGTCTCCGTCCTGAAGCCGAAGAAGTGCGTTACTGCTTGCCGCTCGCGGCGATAGCAGCGCCTGAGTCTAGCAAGCTACGGAACGCAGAAGTTCGTCCCGACTGTGGATCGTACAGGGATGCAATCCCTTGCTCGGGAGATGCGAGGGGCCGGAGGTGTTCATTCATCAGAGGGGCCTCCCTCCGCGTGGGAGTCTAGGGCCGATGGTGGGACTGCAGCATCGAACTCGGCGAACCACTTTATGTCGGTACGTAACTCCCAGCCCCTAAAAGGAAATCAGTTACTTGTGATCGCACTCTACACCAAGTTTGAGAGCGATAACACGGAGGGACTTGTCAAATCCTGGTTGCGTTTCTCTCTATGAAGCAAGCGGTCAGCTCCAAAAAAAATCTGGAACACCCGTCTTCGCATGCTAAGAAGTGGACTGATACACGAAGGGCCTTAAACGTTCTTCAAAAAGAGAGAAATGATAGGTTTATCAACAGTCTGCAGTTTGACGGACACTGGCAGTTCCAGCACTTGTCTCTCTCCGCCACCTAGGCGGCCGGGGTTTCACGAACAGTAGTACACACTAAACAGCTAAAGGCTCGCAACAAGGCAGAAGAGTGAAGCCGTTGCGAAGGTGACATCGAAGCCACCGGAGCAGTTCTAGGAGGACCCCAAAAGTTTCGGGCATGTCTCGTGAAAACAAAAAATCACCACAACGGCGTACACCCGAAGCACCGTTCAGTCCGTCCGCACCCATCAAAGAAGTAGGTGCCTGAATATACGAGCAGGGTGACGAAAAACAGTCATCGAGTAGCGAAACTTACCGAGCAAGCAGCTAAGAGAAAGAAGGACTGTGGGCTTCAGCTCTCTTACCAAGAAAACAGACTGTACAACGCTAGGCTTGTACTGAAACCGTCGAAAGCCGGGAGCGGCCTAAAGGGGCTGAGAGGTGCACCCTTTCACTAGCATCATCGGGAAGTTCTACACCTGCGCAGTGTGAGCAAGGTGAGCAAGGCAAACACCTGCTGCTGAGAAGCCGCTCAAACAGCGACTTCACTGAGAGTACAGGGCGCTTTCGCCGCTTCTCACATCTCTTTTGCCACCGACCCATTTGCAGCCTAAGAGCCTGACTTCCGAGCGCCCCCATCAATGCTAGATCAACGACAACTGGGACCTTAACTGACACAGGTGGCTCCTCTGGAGTTACTTCAGCTTCCCACAAGTCCAGCTTCTCTTCAGTAGACAACTGTCGCGTCGGCGGGACAGGCTGACGATGCTTCCGCGTTAATTCTCTCCACTTTCTCACAAATGCAGGTCTCGCAACGTTCCCAATCCTCTTCACAACAGTTTTGCTGACAGGAGGGGCTACCGGCTTTGGTGGAGGAGGCTTCTCCGGTTCGTCAGATGCGGACAGCGACTGAAGAAGTAGCAGTCGGCGCAGCTGCCGGCTTGACGCCCGCAACACCGGTGAGTCGAGCCTAGGGCTCTCCGGTGAAGGAGGCGGCGGGAGAGCAGGTACGTGCCCATCAGGTACTTCCTCAGGCACCTCTACTGGTGGAGGGGGCGAGAGCAACACCTCCTTCTCAGGTTCTTTTGAGCTGGGTGACCGTTCAGGTTCCGACTCCGATGAAGAAGACTCCTTTTCATTCACTTGTGGCAGCTGCATGTCACTTCCACTTTGTTGAATCTCTTCCAGCAGAGACACGCCCGCCGACTCCGCCGGGGCCTCCGTTTTTCGAGCGCTCCACTTATGAAATGATGTTACTCGGGAAGAGGACGGACGGTCATTCCGCCGCCCCGGCGGAGTGTGGGTCCGAGTGAAGGACCCTGGTGGGGGAGCGAGAAGAGAGGCCACTTCATCCGCCAGCGACGCCTTGGTCTCTTGCTGGAGTGCTTCGGCCGCGCTTTCGTCTGATCGGTTAGTCCCTGAACGTTTTGCTGCTGCGGCGGTTAGAGATCCGATGCGTTCCTCTGCCTCGTCAAGGCGTTCCAGAAGCGACTCATAATCCTCGGAAACTCTACGCAAAGCCCGAGCACACACAGGATAGCGCTGTGCAATGAAAGATGTCCCCCGCTCTCCGAATATCCACCATGAACTATCAACAGTGTATTACCGTTGGGAAGCCCTGACCGCGTCTATCGCAGAGACACTGTGGAGACCTCACCACGACGAAGATCGCGAGGACGGCCTGTTAGCCGCGCCTTTAGGTATGTCCCTGGCTCAAGAATACCCTCAGTTCACGACACTGCTGCTTCGTATACCGCTGATCAGCGTAGGTATACAAACCAAAGAAAGAAGGAAAACGCGGTTGCGGATATCGACTGTCCGGCAGGAAAATCAACATCTTGGGACGCCATGCGTGACACAAGAGAATCACCGAGTAAAGGCGAATCAAGTATCACTGAGTTAATGAGTGACACGTCACTCTTTACGTTGCCCCTTAGCTGCCTACCTGTGGAATTTCCGCCGCAGGGCTTCGCATTGGCGAAGACTGTCTTCAGCCTCTTCGTCGCGCTTCCGAAGCTCTTCCATATGGACTTCGTGCTGCTTCTTGAGCCGGCCTTGCAGCTCGTTTAAAAGTCCCTCCTGCATCACCCAGGACACTGCCTCTCCAACACCGATGAAAACACAAGGAACGCCCGCCGTAGACGAAGCCATACACTCCACTACTCACTGAACAACATCACAGCGTGGGCAGAGTACGGACCAGTCCCAGTTATTAGCGGGCATCACCACCCACTCCGCACAAGCCAACCTGTCCTTTCCAAGCAAATTGAATCCCAGGCATTTTTCTCTGTCCAGCTACCTCTGAGCCCCCACAAGAGAAACCAAAGAAATGCTTACCCGTCTCCTATCCATCTCGTCGCGGGCGTTGATGTCTCTCTCCAGCGCATCCAGCTGTTCACGTTGCTGCTGAGCCAGCTGCGGACGCAAAGAGAATGGTAGAGTGCACGCGAGCAAATGCTACGACAAGAAGAGCCAGGGCTGATCAAGTCAGTAACAGGAAGGGAAATCGTACAAATTTCCGGGTTTCCATCTGAAGGCTCACATAACCATTCTACCGTACAAACTTTGGTTTTACCAGCGCACAATAGCGAATAGACAGTGAGGGGGAATGCAAGCCAAGGCGGAAGGTCGAACTAGCACCCGGACACTTCTAACAAGTCGAGTGTGGCTGCTGGAACCCGAGAGTAGAACCACATATCTCCGGTAGTGACTTCTTTTGACCGCGTTACTGCGAAGACGTTCAACTGAACCTGCGCGAACCAGCCGAGCACCTTCCAAGGCAAGGACTTGGGAAGCAAGCTCACTTCAAAGTTGAGCATTAATTTCTGCTCCGCCACCTGAATCTTCTCCTTATATCTATCCAACATGTCCTGAAGCTGCAATCAACACAAACAAACAAGGCCCTGGTACAAAAGGAAGTTCATCACACAGTTGATCGCACCCGTGGCCGAGCCATCCGACGCTTCGAAAGAAACTAATCTGGAGAGAGCCCCGAACCCCTACACCCACTCCACACACGGCAAAGCGACGTCGTACGGCGATACAGTATTGTTCGCTCCTTGTCGCACGATCCTTCTAGCAGTCGAAACGCCTGTGGATGGAGAAGCGAAGCACACCACCTGCACTTCCTTGAAACCGCTCTTCTTTGGCGGCTGCACTAATACCCTGCAAACGCTCGACAGTGCAATTCCGTCTCCCCAACCGCTCCGTTTCCTACGTCTCCGAAAGGACTCACGTGCTGTCGATCTTCGAAGTTCTTCTCCTTCTCTTTGCTGAAGAGAGAGCCCAAATGGTAACATATAGACAAGTAGAAGTCAGCCATTTGAAGGAAAGTCGTCTTGAGCTGAGTCGCACGAGCAGGATCCAGATAAATGCCTTCTCCGGCTTCCGCATGGTGTTTGGAAGGGTCATCTCCTTTCCCGCCACTCTTAGTCTGTGTTTCTGCAGAGTCCGCGGCCGTACAGACCGACGCACCGTCATCGCGGACTGTACCCGGATGCTCCTCACGTTCCGTGCTCTTATGAACAGCAGACGCCACTGATGGAGCGTTGGACATAGTACTTGCAAAGCTGTCTTTCCGTGCCCACTCGAGACCGGCCTCACGAACTCGAGCAGGGCTGAGGCGACTCCACAGACTGTTGCTCCGACGCCTTGCTGACCCCTCAGTAGGGGGTGCCAGGCTGTGAACACTGTCCAGGGGTTCCCCGTCTGGGGCTGAGTCGGGCAGCTTGAACGTGTTTTGAACTGAAATCATAAAGAGGTTCACATGCCACAGCAAAAGCCACACAGGGATTACGAGACAGAGTTTCAGTTGCTTTTTCGAGCCTTCGTAAGGAAAACCTTTAAGCCGCAACTCTTCACACGCCCCTGGGCGCGCCCCTCTCCCTTCCATACGAACGCGTCCAGGTAAACAAGTAATTCACTAATCGTCGTAAGCACACCGTTTTTCGATAGCTCCCAGGTATCTCTCTAGGATAAACTAAAAAGGCCGCATTCGTAATTCGACTGGGTAGCTGGTACAGCCCCGCTCAGTCTCGACTTGTGCGAGCCGAAAGCGGAACTACGCACACCCATCGAGTGTGTCAAACCTCGACCACGTCGGTGACAGCTTAGAAAGGGTAAACTATATCAGCGTGGAGGCGACATATCTCCCAAAACGTCTGACCCTAAAATTCGTGCGGGGAGGTTCACAAAGACCAAGACCTCTAACGGTGTTCTTCACTTGGAGTCTTCTGTCAACAACAGTTGGTCTCACTGTAGAGAAAGGCCTTCCTCTTGGCACGCTTGACAAGCTGTTCCATACTGTCGCCCTCCATGACATTGTCAAGACGCTCAAAGTACCGCGCACTTTGCCCATGGCCAACATACTCATGGCAATCGCCAACTTTATCAGCAGGTCCACCAACTCCCCGGTGCCACTCCCCCTGTCGTAACAACGCCGCAACTTCCCGTAGATCAGGAGCAAGCCAAGCGGCGGCAGCGTCCTGCGCTCGAGACGCCTGGGCCAGCTGTTCCAGAGTATGCATCCCGACACCTCGGCCGGGTACCATTACTGTATGCGCACGCGCCCTTCCAGGCCAAGGAGGCTCAGTGGTCCCCGAAGCGCCTCCCTCACCAGGCATCCCGGATAATCGCCCCCCCGACGGTGTTGAGCTACCCAGAAAGGGAGTAGATGGAGCGATTGCTGAGCTGTGACGCGGGCTTCCAGCGCGTTTCATTAGCAGCCGAAGATCCTCCGCCGAGGCCAATCCGTCGTCCGCACCCGGAACCTGTAAGGCTGACGCTGCTGTACGCGATGTCGAGTCGCCTTGCGTGCCCTCTCTCACCCCCCCCTGGGTATCTATAACACTGAGCTTCGGTGACGGCCAAGTTGACGCGGGCTGTGTAACTACCGGGGCACTAACCATGAAATCCGCCGAAATAGGAGTATCTCTTCTTAACCGTTCTAAGCGCAGTCGGGGCACGACGCTTTGGAATGCGGCTGCAGCAGCAGCAAGCAGTTCATGTGGTGTCTGAGCACGTGAACGCGGGGAACTACTAGCAAGAGAGATCGGTGTACGCGCTACTGCCGGGGTCAACGCCAGGGGAGAGCTCGGGGTTATTGACGTCGGAGAAGGCGGCGGAGGAGCAAGACACTCATGCAAAGGTGATGCGGCGGGCGAAGGCTCCAAGGTGCCTGCCATAGTAGGCAAGTCTGTGCGCGGTGTCTGCGCCTGCTGACCGAGGTCGGCCGGGACCGACGTACTCCTTTCAGGGGACTCAAGGCTTGCAGGATTCAAAGGCGCTGGTGACCGAACGATGTTAGGAACTGGCTCTTGTCGAGACACGGGCGAGGGAGGGGGGGTGTGGCGACCAGACATCTCGTTGAGAAGCACCTGAGAACAGACACAGAAACTCATCACCCGGGAAAACTCAGATACACCTGCAGTCCCAATATAGTTGACCTACTCAAACGTACGGTCAGTTCGAAGATACAGCAAGACCCACCAAGTCTTTCTCACGGCTCGTCACTCTGCCGCCAGTGCTATCATCCTTTTTCAGACCTGCAGTAGTTAAACGACTCGGGAAAGTGTGACACGGAAACAGAGTCATCCAGCGGATCACTAGCTCCAAGAACATACATCCCTTCACATCTACCCGCACTCTCACGACAACTACAGAGCACCACAACCTTGATCGTTTCGAAGAGGCGGTCTGACATACATGCGGTTGTAGTCTGCACTTTGTCTTGAAATTGACAGCCACGACAAGAAATGAACCTAATGCCCAAAATGGCATCCTCATCAGCCCTGAGCCTGACTGTTCCCGTCGACGGAAGGTGTATCACTACTGTTGCCCGGTCTTCAGGCATGTCAACTGACTGCTAGAGACACAGTCTGAAATACGCAACTCACTTCCTTGACTTGGCTCGCTTCCCATGAAGTCTGCCGCGGCAGTTTCATCTCCAAGGCAGCGAGAATAGGGGCGGAGCATCCTGTAAGAAACAACACACGGACCAAGCAAAAGTTGAGAGGTAAGATGATGTGACACGCACTCGCAGCTTTTTTTTTTTTTTAACACCACGGAAAAATGACATGGGCAACGTCATAAAACGTTCCAGCTCCCCGCTTGTCTATATCCGCTGCGAAGAATCTGCGTCTAAGACACACTTGAGGAAGTTGTCCTATCGAATCAGTCCAGCTCGTCAGCACACCCCCCAAGCTTCGAATGTCCTTCTCTTTCACACCGGAACTTGGTCCAGTCACCGCTGTGACATACAATGCTGCCGCTGAAGTTGCTTACATGGCATGGACAAGTTACCACCGCAAACCGGCAAGCCACGTCCCGCAGGTATACGAGGCTATATATGACGCTGGCACATCTGCGCACACTGTCGAAAGAGCAGGTAGTAGCACCCTCTTCCCTGGTATGCAGCGCCACTGTGAGGAAATGGCGCCGGGTAAGGCACGAAGAAGGAGGTCGAGACCAGAAAGTCATACGCAGATGCCGATGCCAAGAAGACGTAAGTGCAGCACAGAAATGACACTGTTTACATTACACAATCTCGGTGTCGTCTAGGGGGCAAAGCCAGTCAGCTAAGAATAGAAGGCCGACAGATACACCCGACGGCGAGGGACTACAGCGACAACTCCATACGCATATGAACCTGTCATTGAGCTGTTGTCCTCACACTTGAAGCTGCTTCACGGGAACCGAGCTGCGTAATAGTCATGTAGCTCGATACGCGGCTCCAAACGGAACACTCGCCGACGTTTTCGGCTTAGCGTACCTGAGAGTTTGTTGAAGTCAGCTAACCGAATCCGGCCATCTTCACCCTGAAAGAAATCAGACAGACTCACCATTCCTCAATGTCGCCGAGCCGAAGTAGCGGCGCCGTCTTTCTGCACGAGCTACCTCTGTTTCCTACTCTAACAATCCCGAAGCAGGAACACTCCCAGTGCGCCTTACTACGACTGAAGGTCAACTCCGGCGAACCTCGCCAAAGATGGCTGCCAACGATACGCAGTAGTCAAACTCCTTGGAAAACAGAGTGAGTACTCGGTGACTTCAGAGTCACAGTATATATACGAACGGCAAAGAGAACCACGGGCTTGAATGCAGATAAGGCAGGTCACTCAGAAGGGTTGCCGTGCCTGCACGGTGCGGCTGGCATATTCCTACCTGACAGTACTTTGGCAAGAGTACAATGTGACACCCCAACATGACCCCCCCCATGACCGTCCTGTCGGCACAGCAGGAATCTCCTGGCACTTCAATGAGACATGACAACTACAGTGGACACAAGAGACGGACTCATCAGGAATAATTGCCAGTTTGTCGAAAAAGACAGAGGTAAAGTACCATGTCATCTATCTTATGTTATACAGCGCTCGTCAATACTCTCTATCGGCAGTCTTCTCGCCTTTGTTCACATGTTGAACAGGCATCGTGAAAGTGAAGTTACTTCTCTTTGTGGACCCCTATGAGTCATGCTCGCTAAAAAGTAACAGTAAAACTTTGCTGGAATGAACGGCATCGCACCACAAGCATTACCCCCCGAACTGATGTCCCAATATCAGATACAACGAACAATACCCCTGCCCTCTGATTAAGTAACAGCCACGTCATATATATATAGAGAGATGAAGAAGAGAGGAGAAAGCAACTACAGGAAGATTCCCGTGCAACTACCATCCGCGGCCAATAGCCTCCACTATCTTCAAAACCGAATGATCATAACCGCTGACGAGCCGGGCAAGATGAATCGTAACTAGCTGGTGCCCCCGTCAAAAAGGCGCCTTGGTCCCCTCACGACTATGAGAACGGTGAAAAAGATGTTTCGCCAGGGACAACGAAAAGAATCCGCTGGGTCGCTCCACACCTCGGGTTCTCTAATCCCGTTTTCTTCAGTACACAAGGAGATCGATGCACGGAACACAGGCGGCAAAAGCTGGCGCTCGAGGAGAACCGACCCTCCGACGTTCAGGGGTCCCGAAGTTGCCGGGGAAAGTGACTCAACGGACGTACGTCTTCATACACACCACACCGATCTAAACAACTGCCGACTGAGCAACCTATCTGTGATTCGTGAAGTTGGAGCATAGAGAGAAATGTCCCTACGACGCTATAGCAACCGCTTAACTGCTGAGTCTTTGTGCGACAGCTTGCCTATACAGATGTGAGGAAGGATGAAGCGCTCAGGATGGTGTCCAGCACGATATATGCTGTCACCGGTCAACACGGCTGAATAATAAGGACACGACCACGCCGAAACGAGAAAAGAGGGGAATATAGACAGATTGAAGAGACACGCACGCAGAAGAGCCATCCACGACTGGGGCAAACTCCGTGAAGCATTTTAGCTAAAACAGTCAAACTCCCGTGCGCGCCGTCCAACAGAAGTGGGAATAGTACGAGTATGTCACCACATTCATCTGATACGAAACAAAGTACCCTGATGCATACGAGTTCATCTAGCGAGAGACCACGAGCTGAAATTGACGTGGGCTTTTGTTGCCATCGTACTTACTGCGATGCCGTCCACAAGCTTTGAGAGTTCTTCCCGCAGTGTACCCGGTGTAACACCCTCAGATTGACCCTCTGGCGACGGTGAGCTGGCATCGCCGACATTCGCACTGCCGGAACGTTGCCGGTGTTTTGTAGGTGATAGTGGGTTGGAGTGATCGGAAAAGCTTCGCCGTAGAAGAAGAGACCGTTGGGAAGACTGTGACCTCTCCTCCTCTAAACTCGGAGGAGTATGCCAGGGGGGCGACGGCGCTGCCATTGTTGGGACGAATTAGGAATTGAGGGTCAGTATTACTCCTACAGTTGGTCTCGAGCCGCAAAAAAGCTGTCCTCAGTGAAAGAGCTGAGTAATATCCAGGCAAACCTGGGGTCAACGAGTTCTTTCCGTTTTTCCCGGGTGCTAGATAGTACCAGCCCAACACCCTTGGGATCCGCACGCCCGTCTCTTTGGTGGGCCGACTGGGATGTTTCACTTCCCCGGCCCCGGGAGCAGAAGCAGTACCAGGAGCCCGCCAATACAAGGAGGCCGGATGCAAACAAGGTAAAGAACCTTCTCCGCCCCGGAACCGCCACACGAAAGCTTCGACAAGTCACAACTGCAATTTGTCGTTATGAGGTCGGAGGCCCCCGAGGGGGGGCCATTGCGCAGCTCTCTTTCCCTCTGCTTGCCGAAGAAACGTTTACGATGCCAACTTCACCGCGCAATAACCGCATGAGAAGTAAAATCCGATGCCATTCACAAGGCACTCTTTCCGCATACTGCACCTGTAAAGTATCTTTCACGGTCGCGAGCGCCTTCCGCGTTCACTGCGCAATCGGTAGGCCATTTCCCTCGCGACGGGGACGTGAAGGCAGGAAACTGACAACCTCCGGCAATCCTGATCATGATAGAGAAGACGCCGGAGAGAGGCCCTCTTCAAAAAGGCTCACGCTTTCTGCAGTGCGTTCTGCATCGAGAGGGAAATACGTCGATGCATCGAAATCAAGCTCAAGGGACCAAGGGGGATTATGGTTCTTTGTCGGTGCCCGAGAGGATCAGTTGATTCGAAAAAAAGGTCCCGAGTGAAACGCAAGCTGATCGGTTGAGACAGAGCTTCCACATAAAAAGAAAATTACACCGAACGAACAGCATGAAGATCATTCCCGGTGAAGCTGTGTGCCGGGCTTGCCGCCACAGGCCAGCCGTGACGATGCAGTGCAGAGACCTGTTCTGTCCCATAACGTCGAGTTCCCGTAACGTCTCCCAAGCTAGCTGCGGATAATGTCGGTGCGTAATGAATGCATCGAGCGGTGTTCAGGGCAAGTATGAGTTCAACTGAGGAAGGGAAAGTGGAAGCTAACGACAACTCATCAACTCTAATCACTTGCGCACCTTCTTTCTGCTGCTCATCTGCCATGCCGGTGCGCCGGAGGCATCCAGGCCATTCAAGTACCGCTGCCGGTCCTCTGCTTGGGCATTTGAGCTACTTCTGCTTGTCCACCATTTAGTGCTGGGTAAAACTGACACGTACTTACTCTGTCTCCGTATCTTCACGCATCAGGCAGCTGTTGAGATCCGTCATTACTTTTTTCGGTAAAAACAATCCTGTAACGACCTAGCTTCCCGCGGACGCAACACGCAACCCGTGTCAACCGCCCCTCCACCCGTAGACTGAATACCTTGCTGAGCAAACGCTGAGAGCAGCGTGCTGCGTCGAAGTGGAGTACCGGCCTCTCATGACTAGTATGGTTAAGCCCTACGGGTGTATATGTACGTGCATATACAGCCCTAGGGAAATGATATGAAATGTGTGGGGGTTCGTATTTGTTAAAAAGAGCGGGCTGCAGAACCACGACGTCTACTTCTCACGTCACATCGACGCAGACGGGGGCAGGCCCACGAGAGCCTTACTCTTCTTTAGAAAGCCTCACGCCCGCTTCTTTTCAATTACTGTCACCAGTTAATCCATCGTGGGCTCATTGACTCTCAGAGCAACTACACCGGAGTGAGAGATAGGTGACCTCAGGCTGCCAAGCGCTCATGGAGAGCCTGACCTCCCGGCTTGACTCGGCCACTGCATCCGTGCCAGAAGCGGCTGACATCTCTGCATCAACACCACCAGGATTTAGAATTAGGACCGTCAGGCGCCGATGAAAGAACGACTGTCACGACACTGCAGGCACTTATGCATACGCGGACTGAGTGCACTGTGGCAGCAGCCGTCCTGCACGTCAGTCAGTCCCAGTCGTACCGGGCACTTTCGTTAGCTGGGCCCCGAGGGTACACTCCAGCCACCGTGTCACTCCGGAGGCCTACTCAAGAAAGACCGTGTCACTCCGGAGGCCTACTCAAGAAAGACCGCGACAAAGGCGGCGGCTTACAATCACTGCCGAGCTCCAAGTTGGCTCCGCCAATCAAGTTCACTACGACCGCTACGCTCGAAATGTCGTCCTCAGACAAGTCGCACATCCACTCGGAGAGACTTCTAGTGCGCACGCAGCCAGGGGCGTGCCCATCCAGACTCATCCTACAAAATTCTCAGCTCTATCTCGTTATCTGTCTCCCGCGCGTCAGTTTCGCTTGCCCGGCGTACATTGTCCGCCTGCAAGCACTGCCTATCCCGGGCGCCGGCAGGTGAGCCGTATACCTGGGGTAGTGGTCGCGTTGTCGTGCTTTCACGTGCTTCAGCTTCGGATTGCTCGGACACGGCTACGCCTGCCGGAAGCCGGAATGTGCAGCTCCTGCTGCTGGTCTGTGTTTCGCTCAGACTGGCCACACGAAGAGGAGGGCTCGCAGTCGAAGCTCTCTCCAACCGGATTTCCTGCAGTTCCACTCGCTGACAGAGAAACTGCGACAGTGCCGTAGTCGCGATGGCTCCAGCGAGACTACATAACCACCAGCTCACTGTTGGAACAAGCATGGCACACAAAGCACCCGACCCAACCTCAATGAACACTCCTCTCACCAAGACAGATGGCCTGTCGCTATGCTTGCGGTTGCCACCGACCCCGCGATCTCTCTGTAGCGGAAACAAAGGAACATACTAGAGAATCGCCTTCACGAGATGTAGTACGCCTGTGATATGCCCGAGTACACTCCCCACAAGAGGGGAATCACGCTCTGCTAATTAAAAGGGTGTCGGCGGATTCAGTCCTTCTTTCGTGTCTCAGGTACTACCGAGTGCCCTTGTCTCTGTCTCTCCGCCGGGATTGAGGCACTTTGACTCTATCTCAAATCACGAAGTACCCCGTCTTTCAATGGCATGCAACTTACGCTGATGAGGAAATCCGCTCAAGGCCCAGCAGGCAAGGAAGTGCAGGAAATGTATAGAGAAGCAAAAATCAAGGCACTTGCGGGCTCGTTCAACAACTAGAAAGACAAGGTATGACCTGCTCACACAAGAGAACACGTGCACCACCGCGTAACACTTCTCATGGTCACATCAAATTCACCTCATTGACAGAAAGATGTCGAACTTTGCTACAGCACACAGCTGCGCCTTCATCTCTCGTACCACCATTCTCAAATATCACAGAGCTGAAGTCACAGCAAAAATGTATTCACTCAGGACCCGCTACTTTTTGACTCGCTCTTTTTATCCCCACAGAAAGGAACGACCTGTGTTCCAACCTTTTACGAGGATACCGAACAGGGGGCACTTCTGCTGGCAGCATGCTTTACTGCTGGTGGTGTGCTGTCTTCGTACAAGAAAAGCCACCACACAAATAACGAGAGGCACCTCCTCCTCTTGAGTCATCCCTTTGCCGTGTGTCAGCAACACAGTGTTTCTACCCTATCAGCACGCCGACGCTGCACCAAAGTTCACTCAACTGGAGGAACGCAGCGGTTGTACTACTCAAATGCACATCGGTGTTTACCCTAAAGTTCCCCGTGACATCAATGACTGGTACGGAGCTGATTAGCGTCTCAAATTTCGTAGCCGCCTTGTTACCACTTGGTCTTGTTTCGGACAGCCACGCTGCTGCATGACGTACATAGCTAAACTGGTTAAGAAAAACACAAGAAGAAGAACGCGGCCTTCTTTCGTGAGGAAGCTGTAGAGCTTTGTTTCAAAGAGAACATGAGATCTTCGGAGGCCTTTGTATCCCCTTTTTCTTTTACTTTCCATTGCCTGCTCGCGGCCAGGAAGACGGTCCTGTTGACGAGCAGAATCACTCTGCTTTCCTGCATTTTGTACTTCCTCGTTTCGCGTCTCCATAGGGCTCAAGTCCGTCTCTCTGGAGGTCTCAGGCGGTTGTAGTCTGGGGAGGAACGGCTGAACTTTCTCGTCCGCGGAGTTTGCTGACCCCTCAGTCGGAGCAGAAGCGAAGCCAAGTGATGACGAACGTATGAATAGAGAATGCTGACCTCCAGAAGATGACCTAGGCGCCACGTCACCCTCCAGAACAAGGAGGAGTCCATCGCCTGCAGACGGGAGGCTACTGGCCTCATCTCCCAAATCTATCAAGAACGTGAGCGCGACTAGGGATAAGAGGGCATAGACCAGGTAGAAACCCGACTGAAGTAAAGCAATCTGTGTAAGAACATACTTCGGACTTGACGTAGTGCTACCGTAGAGAGCTCCACTTGCAAGCGCGTATAACGGAGGGGAGCCTCCCGATAAGTCTACACTAGTCTTCTTTGGAAAACCACGACTAGAGCTAGCAGCTCCCCTCACATTCTTCTGCTGCGGAGGGACTAGTAACCGGCTTTCCGGTGAGAGGTGCGGAGAAGTGGACGGACTGCACTGCACCCCGTCATGTCCCTCCCTTGGAGACAGTGTTCTCTGAGATACACCTAACGGTGCAGAGCGGCGCATCGTGAAAGCACAAAGTAAACATCGAGATGGGTTGCAACGCAACTAAGAACGCTCCATGCTAGAGGAAGTGGTTGACCAAAGTACCAGCAACAGCGCTCAGCGGAGAAGCACGCCGCGGACTGAATGGGAAAGAAAAGAAAAGCCTAGCCATCTCCCATGAGGAGAGGCGGCCCTCCGACTAGTGAAGCGCCTCCAGAAGAAGTAACTTTCACGGAGGCGGCTGACAGCTCAGACGTGAGACGAGCTGGAATACACCCTGCGGATCGTGCTCACGAAACAGCCGGCTTACAAGGATTCCGAGTATGTCACTCGAGCCGCTTGCAAGCGCAAAGAGCGCAGGAGAAAGGCTTGATCTCGCCAAACAACCATGTCTTGGACCGGTAGGGAATGACGGCTTTCTACGATAAAAAGGGCGTGGAGATAGCACACCACCTCTCCGGTGACTCGAACCGCAGTGCCGAGACTAACACAGCGACGATTTACGAAGTAACAAACTCAAAATGCGGAGTGCTGAATCCATCTTCACAGCACATTGCCTGCATTGCAACGGGCATGCGTTCGAACCGAGACCGCCAGGTACGTGAAAAGAAATGGAGGGTCAGTATCCTCCGGGTATTTTGGGAGTGATCTACACGAAAAGGTACAGATGCGTCTACAGCGGAGGACTCGGCCACCACCCCGAGTGCATTCTGGTCTGGAGACCGGTGAAGGCAGCTTGCGCATGCACACGCAAGCCAGCCTGCTCAGATGCGCCGGGAGGGAGCGAATCTGTTGCCGTGGCTGTCCGTGCACCGCTGTGTGTAGCCGGGCATCCGAAGAGCGGCAGACAACTTAGGTCGGCGGCTACTTCTGAGCTGGGTGTACACTGAACGATCTTCCGCTCGGCATGCTTAGTTGTGAGCCTCATGGAGGGATTCCGCCAGGTGTGCTGATGAAAAAGCCATGTAGCTGTCCAAATGGTGGAGCCTGCTTGGACCCGCGTATTTCGCGTCTACTGCAGCTGGCGATCCAGCGAACTATCCGTCCACCCCGTGCTGTTAGAACAGCTCCGCAAGGGAATCGGTGGTAGTGCTGTTGGAAAAGTAATGTCGAAGTGTTCGCTGAGTGCCGGGGGGTACTTCCTCGGGTACAGTTAGAATGCAGTTCATGCCATTCTACCGAGCTCCTGGACTGTTCAGCCAGTTGCACGCGGTGACTACGACATTGCAGAACTGGGTCACCAGCACTCCCAAGGAAACTCCAGCTGTTTCTGCAGATCCGTCCGTCTTAAAGCCTGTACTGCACGGCAACTTCTTTCACCGGTGATTCTGAAGAGTCGAAGGTGCAAAAACCAAACTACCCCAGAGAGGACAAAGGCTTTCTCACCACTCCGTAGAGCATGGCATCTGGTCTTCTCTCCAGTTCCTAGGAGCAGCCTTAGTCGAAGGTGCGGAAAAAAAGTGATCGCAATTCGCTCACTACAATCCGGTATGGTATGCTCTGCAGCGGAGGCCTAAACAGGACCACCCTGTGGACGAACGCGACTCCAGGCAGCCGCACGCCACGCTCCTAACAGAAAGGTGGCACGCGCCAACGCTTAGCTCGAACTCAGCATAGCACATGCAACAAGCAGGCACAGCTGCCTCTGAATGAGGTTCTGATACAATAACTGTCTTCGACAGGAGCTCTGCAGCTAATCTAAGTGGAAAGTTTCGGGTCACGGAAATCGTCTTCATTCCGCCATGGAGCAAGCAAGTCGAAATCCGGTGAGCACAGCCCTGCTGCGTTCCGGCGAGGTTTACCAGTCCAAGCTGGAACGGAGTCTGAAACTGCGGAACAACGATAATTCATCCTGTCGCGAAGTACGCGAGTCAGAAAGAGGCGAGATTCCGCGCGCTCTGTGCCTGCCGTGCCAGGCAGTTGCCCCGGCCGTTGTGTGACAGACTGAGAAGTGTTCGGAGCAGTATACATCATTGTCCACCTACTACCCAGCAACGAGATTCCGCGCGCACCGTGCCAGGAAATTGTCGAGGGCGTTGTGCGACAGGCTGAGAAGTGTTCGGAGCAGAATACATGTTTGCTATGTGTGCCTACCTCACGCTAGGCCTACAAACCTTCCCGTGGCAGTATCTCCCCATCGTGTTTCTCGTGGCCTCACGCCCCCATCTTGGCTTAAGCACATGAAGGAGACAATGGCTGTACCAGGGCTGATTGTTCCATCGCCGACCTGCGGCATCCCCAGCCCATTCGAGAGCAACCACAGTTTCCGCTGACGCAACAGAAAGCCGAGGTTTGTCTGTGCGAGCTGAGAGGCAACGTAAGTATTAAGGAAACCCACTTCCGACCAGTCTTTGGACAAGTTTGTACTACACGGCAAACGTGTGTCGGACGGAGAGAAACGCATCATTGTACACGTCGACCAGTCGTGGGCGTTCACCGGACGCCGCCCGGGGCTTGCGAGATACCCAAGCACACGAGCTGAAAGCTCCTTGTTCCATTGCCTCCCAAAGCGAGAAAGACGGGATGGAAGTCTGGTTCCCTTCTAATCACTGACCTGGCTTACGGCCACCGATACTCAAGACCATGAGCACGGACAGGTGGAACACCTAGGAAGAGAACCCGGACTTCAGTGACCACTCTTCTCTGCAATTAGGACTCGTGCTCGCCCTGAAATTTCGAGGCATTTTCGTTCGGCTTGTTGTCGAAGAAGCTGTGATGCTTGAATTTGACGATGCCGTAGGCATTTGCAACGCAAGGAACGGCAACAATGGTCATAGGGATCCATGGAGGCACGAACTGACTCACTTCCTTAAACAAAAAACGAAGGCCGGACGCTCCGGACATCTTGCAATCTTGAAGAAGACACGGTACCCGACTGCCCTTTCGCACGAGCAACAGCTTTGTCAGCGTGCGGAGTATGAGAGAGAAAGCCGACAGCAAAGCCTACAGACTGAAAGAAAAAACCTCTTCCTCGAAATCTCTGTCCAACCGCCTTGCATGTGAAGAAAGACGTACGTGGCGAGGCATTCCAGTTTATCAAAGTCGCGAAACGCGGGAGTTCTTTCTCCTCTATATACGGCGATATCCCATTTCAGCGTTTCCCGCCTTGAGCTGCTGCTGTGCCTGTCTCCTACTGCCGGAGGGTCAGCGCAGGACTAAGGACCTAGGCGCGACAGCACGGAAAAAGAGAATCGGAAGAGAAAAACTTTGTCTCATTTCCTCCCAGGAGCTGGTACCGAGTCACTTGCAGCCTTTCAGCCGACGCAAGAGCGGATTGGAGACTTCACTCCAGTAGACCGGAGTCTAGCCGTGAGGGCAGCTTCCTTGCGTCAGCGCTCCTCGGAGTTCAGCCAAAGCTTTTATAGACTGTAGCTTCCACTTCTTTTCTGAAGGTACCACGCTCTTTTATGCCAGTTAGCACTCAAGTTGCCTTTCGTTATGGACAGCATTGTCACCCGAGTAGTGATCTTTTGTCGAGCGTGCCAAGTGTGTAGTGACGATCATTCCTCCAGTCTCCGCGGTCGCCAGCACTCACTTTACTGTCGTTTCTTGTAGACAGTCTTGGCAGTCTCAGAGGCGCCAAGCGCGTGGGCAGATTTCCTCGCAACAGTTCAGACGCAAGCGTACAGCACCAGGCGATCAGCAGGTGACCTCGGGAGTCTTCCTGCTCACGCTTCTGGGTCTGTTTGCGACTATTCTTTGGCTCCGAGGGGGCTGTGGTGTTTCATTCAGGACTGATTACACGGAGACACGGCGGGCTCACTAGCTTGCTAGGTGTAGAACAAAGCACCTGCCCAGTCGATCCCTTACGCCAACTGTATTCGTTCTAGTTGGTCCTGAGGACGTCTTCCCTTTTATGACAGTCCATTGTCACTTCCGGCTTTTCCTGTTCACGCTTTACTCTTTCTCCCTGCTCGGTGGGTAGGCGGCCTCTTTTTTCTTCACAAAGAAGCTAACCTCGCTCAGCGTATCGTTCTGATTGTTTTTTTCGACAACTGGCAGAAGTCACCCCTTACATGCATGCGTTGTTGTACGTCCGTGAATCTCTGACCAGAAGAATCCTTGTCCGCTCTGCTTCTTCATCCGATCCTCTGTCTTCGCATGAGCACCTCCACCTCACGGCTCCTTGTCTTTCCTCTGCCCCTCCCGACCGTCGAGGCCTTCTACACCTTCCCAGGCCGGTCCTGACTTTTTTTCCTTTCGTGCATCTCCATTGATCAGATAACCGTCTTCTGAGACGCCGGCATCTGTTGGCTGCTTTCCTGTCTTCGCTTTCTACGAAGTATTCTTGACAACCGTAGTTTTTCCCACTCATTCCTACCAAAACGGTTGGGGGGGTGGGAGTCGATTTTCCCCGTACTTCTTTCCCGTAGGTACACCCTGTCCGTCTGACCGCCCTTCAGCCTCTTTCTCGCATCTTCCTTCTTTTTCACTAAATATATACCTCCGTCATTGTACACTTTCAAAGTATGTCCAGGCGGATGATCTACAAATTTGACCAGGCTGTTACAGCAGCCCTGGGGTCAAATGGGAGATATGTCGCTATGATAGGAATGACAGCTTCTGCTGTCCTTTTCTCTTTTCACTACAAGTTCAAGGAAGTCATTCAGGCGACTGAGAATGTGGCCGATATTCAAAGTCCTTCCACGGTAAGAATATTCAATAAATAGTTAGGCTGTGCGTGACGCTAATACCACATACCTCCGATGGTTACTCATAAAGGTTGCTTACGTGTGCAAGCGGTTGTACGTGCTTAGAAGTAGGGGAAAGAGAGTGCTCTGCGGTGGCGTACTACGGCTAAGCGATTTTGAAGTCCTGTCGTGTGTGTGTGTGTGTTCTTCTGGTGTATCTCTCAAAGCTGCTCGTGATGATGAGTCTGCATGTATTTTCTATTACCTCCTCTTTTCTCTCTGTGTTCTGTGTCCCAAGATGATATTCTGCTGAAGGAAAACTATATGAGCCCGGCTGTACTCACATGACGTCACCTGGTTAGTCCGTATGTAGTCTTGCGTACATCACTGCACTTGGGTCGCGCAAGTATAGATAGGTAGAGAAACAAATACACAGATAGACATCCGAGAAGAAAATGCACAGGTCTATACGAAGTATGCTATGCTGTGACGCTGGTACTTGAGTACAGACAGGTATGTGGGTACTCAGACAGAGCAGCTTCTGTTGTCCGTCTAGTGTCAGTCCTTGTGAGCCTGTCTCATTTAAAGAGGAAGAGAGAGAGAGAAAGTGACAGCTCTTTTTGTATGACGATTGGTCCTGTAGAAGTGTAGGCTTGTTCCGTGTGTGGAACAGAATTACTCAACAGAGGCTTTTGCTTGATACTCGCTTTGTGGCTTCAGCTATCTTGTTATTATGATCTAAATGCCTTTCATTAAATAGTCACGCTTTGCATCACATGGTGCCCGTACATAAGATCCGTATTCTTCTGTCGGCTCGGAAAGACAGCTACTGCAACAGATTCTGAAGTGTGCGATGGAAGTGTGTACGGCTGCTGACCCTCTGTGTACATTCTTGTCGATCGACAATGTAGTAGGAGACAGAGGTGTTTCGGACGCACACTGGGTCGCTCTCCCCTTTTAACGGTATCGGCGGTCAGTCAAGCTGATTGATAACCTACCATGAAGGCTTCGGAGCAAACAGACTGAGGAGTGTTAGCGTATCCGTGTGACCCCTGTCCCACAAAAATACCATAGAATACGTGACGCATGCTTCTTCAGCTGAGTGTTCTAGGAAAGCTGCTGAGAGCAATTGTTGGGTTGCCCTACCATACGCGTGTGGTGTGTGAACACCAGAATCTGTAGGGACTCACAGGGATACTGGCACGTTAATTCTCATCAGCCTGTTTAGTACAGAGACTCTTCGATAGCTGAGCAGCTCGACGGACCCAAGCAGTCGTGGGGACGATCCCTATTGCCCTTTCAACTAAGTCATATATATCCCTGTAGCATACTCATTTGTGCGTGTATGTGTGACTCCGATCATGTGCATACTTCTCCGCGAATCGTTTGCAGTGGAAAACATGAACAGCACCTGGCTGTGTACCGACACGCAGGGAAAGACACGTGTTTGCTCATGTATAGTCTCCTGCTGACCGGAAGAATGCGTCTGTATGGGAGATCTGGCGTGTTATCCGGAGTTTGCCTGCGCATCCTATTTTCTGTGAAGAGGCCTATGAGTGTGCGCTGCCTTGATACCGTGTTCGGTGTATATCAAACTGAGAGCTGGAGTGTCGCATCGTGTATCATGCTCAGCTTTTCTATCTTCGACTTCTGTTTGGGAGGACAAGATCAAGACTCATGGGGTCCCTCATGAACCAGCCTGTACGGCCAGTTCTAAGAGAACCTCTTTACAATGCTCTGGCACGGATCGGTGGCATTGATCTAGATGAGACCCGCTATCCCCTACGGAGTTACAAGTGTATCGGTCATCTCTTTGCCCGTACGCTGAAAGACAAAGAGCGAGAAATTGAAGACATAGGACCCGATTCTCTAGTAAGCGTGACCTTCGATTCCTCTGGCTTTGAAACTAACCACCCTGTGTACGAGCATCGACGCTTTGCAGCAAGAGGGGTGTATTGATAGTCAGGCACGGTGTCCAATTCTTGAGGTGAATGCGTGCAAGGAGAAGCTTTGGTGTTGGGGCTCCAGTGTCTTCCTGGTAACAGATCAAGCTCGTGTTCCACGCGGCATTCGAGGTAGTACTACAAAGTATACAAGGGAGGGGCAGGAGTCTTATACTGAATACCGAGAAGGATCCTGATCCTTTTCGAAGAAATTTAGGTATGTTTGGTGTACGGCAGTCGCGTGTGCTGTTTGGATGAGAAGTGGTGGAGTCTTTTATATCGGCGTTTTTCTTGTGCTCGTACTTTGTGTCCGGTGGTGTAAGAACGCCTGAGTGTTTCTTGTAGGGAGCTCCCAGGTTGTCTCGCTCCGTATTGCAGCTTCCACAACTCATAGGCTGTCTGGTGAAGGCGAGCTTTCGCCGTGCACGTATCCGCATGTATGTCTACTGGTTGTCTCACATTTCTTTATCTACCTTGTTTGTAAAGAAGCCATTTTTTCGAGTGCGCCCTAAGGGCATTTCGGGTCGTATCGTGTGTGGTGATTGTCTAGGCAAGTCCGGCTGATGGCGTCGTGATGGTAGTCGGAGACGTCAAATCTGAGCGTGTGGAACAAGTGAAAGGGGCGACGTATAGCCTGCGTGCTTTCCTAGGGCTTATGCCTACAGTCACTGATCCACAAAAGAATAGTGTAAGATGCTTACTTCATGCGCTCTCTCAAAATTGGAGATCTCAGGCTTCCTAAGTACATCGAGTCGTCCCGTGCTGGAAGTTATGCTGTATTATGTTATAGCCACTTAGTGAGCAGATGGCTACTGTTAGACACCGGCTGTATATACTTTCGGTGTTACAGTCATACACCCGGCGCGCGTCTGTCTACGGTCGTTCCGTATGGACACATCTGTACGCATCTCTTTTCTGCCTTGGAGAGATACACAGCTGTTGAGGGCATTACTTTTCTTAGTGGAGCATATACAGTCCTGAGCATGTACGGTGTGTGTGTGTGTACTTGGCCTCGACGTAGGAGTGAAAACTCTTCTTATTGTCTCGTGCCCTCGTGTTACCTTCGTGCCTTGGGCGGGGTCCCGAACATGAATATCGAGGCCGTCCTCAGCACGTTCGTTTTTCCATGTTATGGTGATACTCTCTCACAGTAGAAGGCGTGGACGGGGAGGTGTAATATCGTGTCCAAAGAATACAATATTACGCATATATGCATACTTCCATGAATGGAAAGTTTACAAATATACTTTCTTCTGTATGTTCAGCGCTCTATACATAGATGGATACACACCATGGTGCAGGTAGCAGGTAGATCTGCACGTGGTTCTGTTACACCCTCATGCATGCTTATCATGCACCGGCAACCGTTCCTGGTGATTTTCGTTTTCCTTGTGTTAGAAAACACTGAACTTTGTTCCTGGTATACCCGAAAGAATAACACGCTGTTCCCCATGGTGGCTTCGCTACTCTCATCCTCGCCGAAGTCCACTCACTCCTCTCGTTTTCTCACGTTACTTCTGTTAATCTTCCCCTGTACTGGTTGAGTGATTAGCAAAGCTCGAGGTCGATCTGTAACGCAGCTTCTCTTTGTCTTGTCTGTATCTAGCCCTATCTACCTGCTCTTTGTCTTCTTTGATGTGTAACGAACTCAGCTGAAGTTCGTTGTGATCCATCTTCAGCCAAAAAACTATCATCACTTTCACTCTCCAGCCAAATTCGACGTCACTCTCCTCCGCCACATGACTGGAGAGACCCTCCCGGTTTTCCGGTCGTTCCTGGCGAAGTTCAATGTACGGGCTTCTTGTCGAAAGCTCACATGGTCTCTTGTCCAGGGACAGCGTGCAGACACATAAGGTTTAGGGTCTTACATGGATCCTGTGCCATGTGATACCCTGTGCCGCATACGTACTCGTCTAGGAAGTGACCCGATGAGGGGCGAGGGTTACGCTGTAGAAGCATACGAACGTTTTGTCTTCTAGAGAATGTACAAAATAAAACTAGAGTGCTTTGATGCTCGTCCCTTCCACCCGTACTTGTATGTGTGTGCATGTACTACTAACTAATGGAGCCTGTGTGATAGGAGGTGCGTGAGGAACTCATAGTTGGGAGGGTCGCTTCTCAAGCAGGAGTTACACTATTGAGACGCTTATAGGTTATTTACAGTATGCAGGTACTTTGAATGGGGAAACCTTCAAGCAGTGCTCCGCGTATCTTCGTCGCATCCTGCTAACTTCGTTCTGGATCATATGTAGACATGGCTAGATATCTGGGGTGACAAAGGTAGCGCTAAGGCATTTATAGAAGGGGTCTGTGAAGTTCTGGTGTTGCCGAGACGTTGGGACGCACCTGTCTCCTCAGTAATACTGCTACGTCGAGCCTACTCTAGAAGAGACAGTTAACTGTGCATATTCCCGTTGCATAGTCACCTGTGTGGATGTATCTGTGTGCTTACCTACGCTGATCCTGACAGTCGCCCTGGGGCGCCTTCGTTGATATTTCGTCGTTCATGTCTCCTGAGACAAAGGACGTGCGTTTGTGTTAGATGGGTGATTTCTTCATGTTGGCAGGATGTCTTCTCCGTGAACGAGCGGGTTGTCATGAGCGGTAAATGGGCTTACGGCTGCATGCACATGGTGGCAGTAGCAGCCTATAATGTTGGGAATATTCGCATCGCCAAAGAACCCGTAAGCATCGTACTTGTCGGTGGGGTGTATATGGACGACACGCGTGGCTATAAAAGAACATCCTGTGCCTGATAGTCTCAGACGCCTAAGAAGTCCAAGCTTCCTCTTGTCGTCCTCACAGGGCTCATGTTCTTTCGTTTACGGTCTCGAGTAATACAACAGTAAACATAGGAAGAGCTACCGAAACTGTCGCACTTCAAGGCGTGTTCGCAATCCCATAATAACCCCCCCCCCTCCAGTCGTTTCTTGCAGTAGTAGAAGAAGTATTAGTCTTGATGCCTTTGAAAGACCATTGCGTTATTGCTATCTTGCTGTCCTGGTGACGTCTTGACGGTCCTTGACCCGGAGTGAGTAGTGCCGTGTAAGAGAAGAAACACCTCATACCATTTCTCTACAGGTCGAGCGTATGACGATACGCATACCCCTTCCCTTCACCGTTGTCGTGGATGCGCGTCCCTATATTGCGGACCAGAGAGAGGCAGAATCATCTCATACGAGTACACGCGGACCACAGGCGCGGTGTCGTGGCGTTTTAAGAGAAGGGATATATTTGGCGTGTGCGGAAGTCACTGCCCGTCGAGGAGACAGTTATCTAGGTTCCTATACCTCAAGCGGAAGGCCGTTCGAATTGAGTCGTTGAGTCATGGGTGGTGGCATTGAAGCACGAGACGCTTCAGATATGATGTATGCCGAACACTTTCTCTTTTCGTCTTTATGTTTCGACAGGATCTGCGAACGAACGAACTGCGAGTTGTCCTTCGACATCTTGGGGGTGATGTGGAGACACGAAACTACTCGGGTAAGCCTCTTTTTCTCGTGAGCGGCTACTCTGGTGTGTATGTCGCGTGATCGATAGATAGGTAATGATACATTCTTTCTTTAGTTACGAAAGAATTATATAGAGATGGACTAGCTTTTCGGGTATCAGCCCATACATATACGGTGAGGTGTGGTTACTGTTTGCTCTTTATCTGAGGTGTTCTTCGCTACCAACATGTACTTCGAGTAACTAGGGGGTGGTATGTCGTGAATCTTTCTTTCCAAAGATGTGTGAATCTGGTGGAGGTTCTTCAGCATCCTCTCAGTATTCGGTGAGATGCTTTCACCCCCTCCTAACGTCGGATGGTTTTCAAAGAGGGTGCTCTGAGAGCCTTACTATGTCTTCGTGCTTACATGGTTTTCGTCCTCTTTACATTGATTTTTGGATAGAGGGACATATGCATGCTCAAATCGTCATGTGTCTTTTCTTTTCTTTCCTCCTTCCGTTGTATGGACCATAGTGAACTTCCGAACTTTCGGCACGTCTGCATTCATACAGGAAGCGGGTGTTGTTGGCTACCCAGACTGCCTTTGCAATGCTAAACTTTCTCGGTGCTTGGCCAGTTAAAGCTGTCCAGCGTAGTTGATCAACTTAGGAGTGTCACTGTAGTACCAGAAACAGAGGCTTCTCGTTTTGGAGAACGACATGAGCTTCGTAGTAGTAGTAGTACGTTAGACAGAGCGACAGCGGTACGGCTAATGCGCCGCAGCAATGAGACGTGAGTGCGATGTCATAGTTGCAGTGCAGGTCTAGGCAGGAACTGCATAAGAGTCAGGGGTGTATATTTCGACGGTCTGTGGTTGTCGTGTTTCTTCATGTTTCCTGGGGTCTTCTTAGAAAGTTTCTTACCTGAAGAGCGAAGTGTTTGCTTTGGGTTACAAGCAGTCGACGTTCACCGTGGCTCGATCGTTCGCATCAGTGGGATTCAGTTGTTGTAGGAAGCAAGGGTAGCCTTTTTACGGGAGGGGTCCTGACTTTGAAACTCTCTCTCTTACTGATGTCACTCTGCCGTCTGAGGGCAGGTGCCCTGTTGCTCACCTCTGCCTTGCTGTCCCCTCTGCTCCGTATTCAGAACCACCAGTTGAGTATGCCGTAGGTCAGCATGTCGGAGAGTTCCGTCTGGGGAGTACGATCGCCCTGATTTTCGAGGCCCCTCGAGACTTCGAGTGGAATGTGGTTAGTCATCAACACGAGGAACGAATGAAGACGGTATTTTCAGTCTCCGCGTTCACTAGGCAAAATCTGTACTTCCACCATCGAATTCCCTTTCAGTCCTGTATGTTTCTTAGGTGTGATGTACTGAAAAGTGTAGAAAGGTATGTATCACAAACAGCGATACTTATGACGTCATCAGGAGTCGAGCAGGAATCGGACTGGGCTTTGTGTATGGGGGGCAAAAACGCGTCATAAAGTTCTCAATCTCGGAGTCTTCATGCGCGAGTGCAACAGGTAGAACAGGCGTGTAGCTGTACTTGTACGATACTCCCGGTACCTGCATATGTTGTCTTCACAACGAAGAGGGCAGGTGCATATGGTGAACCGCATAATTCAGACGTCCTCAGAGCGGACACCATTTGTCTCATTCCATGCATCGTAGCCCGTGTGTGCCAATCGACAATTTTTGTATCAGTGGGTATTGCAGTCACCAGCCATGCAATACCAGTCAGGGGTCAAGGGTCCAGGTTCCCCGGAAATCACGATACAACACAGATCAGCCGTCACAGTTTGTCTCTGCAGTTGGCTGGCGAAAACACATCCGACATGGGGGTTTCCTCGCAGGCTGAGTTTTGCCAAGTGAGCTTCAATAGCACTAGAGATCTCCGTAGCTGTGCTGCAGGCGGCACAGTCCTACAGGTACCGGGGCATTTCCTTTTCTTTGCATGCAGGCACCTGGCGACGAGGTCCGCGTCGGCAAGCGGCTGGGAGGCGTAGGACCTGTGAAGCGAGCTCAGACAAACACCGAGCGTCTGTATGCGTTCTACTGATGAAAAGAGGAAACCTGTGCTTGTGAATGTTGGTGGTCACTATGAATGAACGGACACCCGTAATGCCCCCCAATGTGGCTTGACTCAGAATGAGTACGCCTGGTGATCGCATACATGCACATGTAACTATTGGTTAGATCAGATCATCTAACCTTCTACGCGAAAGACCTTCAGTGAGGTCGAAGTGAAAGAAATTTAGTACTTCCGTTGAAGACTTGTCAGTGCCATTTTGATCGCTGTGGCCTTTTCATTTGTTTGTTGTTGCGATCGAATTTGCTGCCCGGTTATGCCAGCACTCGGGGAACGAGTGTCCCGAGGTCCCGACAAACAGTTTTCTCTTGACGTTTAATTGTTGTGTACGCTTCCACGTGAGAGTGGAAACTTTGTCGTCAGAAGTCGCCTGCCAACTGCCTCCCGATGCAACCAGCTGTGGAGCGTGGGTACCACGTTGCTGCTATCAGGTGTGCTGTGCGGTTATCTGTTGGCCAGGGATTCAGGTTGGACGCATTCACGCACGGTACTGCAGTCTGCAATCCAGATGTGTCGCTTATACTTGCCTTCTACGCATCTCCTGTCTTGCAGGACAGCATACGGCAGCTTCGCAAAAAGATTCCTCGCCGCAGCCCAGCGAAAAAGAGCCCATACAATTCCAAGCATACGGGCCTATGGTGAAATGTAGGACTCGTTTCTCTGCGTCTTCCGTGTCAAACTCTGGACACTTTCCTGCGCACAACTCTGCATGACGTACGGTGGTCCACAGTACTGACATCACAACTCGGCTGAGCGAACACCGGATTGGATGCACGCCTCGGCTCTTGGTACGCACCCAGCAAGGTGTCCGCTTGTCCGGTCTCTTGTTATTAGTGAACTTCGGGCGAAGGATCCAGCAACAATCAGAACCAAGCCCTTGCGGTTCTGTCGTATTTCGGAGCACAGTCCGCGGAAGCGCACCGGCGGGCCGACACTTCCTCAAATCCGTCTGACAGAAAGCAGGGAAGCGAACTCTACGACACGACACCCTGAAGATAGATACATGATACCATACCGTAGCTTGGCACACCACTCAATATGCTGGTGTGCGAAACACCTTGCATACAACTCACCCACTCCGCGAAAATACGGAACGGAAGCAACTCGAACCCCGGAGAATGTGTAAAAAAAGCTGGATAGGACAGCTCCTTCACACACTTCTCCGCACTTCATCTTCTGAGGACTGCAAACAACCCCTGACGCTTCTTCAGCAATGTGTCCGCTCTACCGCGCACTCCAGCATCAACCAAAAGGAAATAACATGGGCGGCTAACAAGCATATTAATCGGGCGCCGTTGAACGCCAAACACGGCTACACTGAAATCAACACACATAACCGCCAACGCCTGCAAACAGAAGTCTCCTTAAGAGACTATTAAAAAGAAACCTTTTGAAGCGCGCCTGCCGGAAAAGTCCTTTCCGGGGGGTATGATGGTCGCTTTTCGAGTAAAGTCACACAGCCAACTATACGGATTCCTTGATGGCAATGTCACTACCTTTCTTTCGAACTGGGAAGCACCCGCATCGCAGCTCTCTTGTTGAATTGTGCAGTTATCGTGAAGGCCACGTTTTTTTTCTCCAGTGAAGAAACCAACATGTATACGTCCGTCTTTTCGAAACACCGTTCCATTCCCCGAGCACAAAGCGTCCCTACATGGGCACGGGCTGATTTAGTTATCAGTCTCCTCTTTCGCAGATGACTCTTCGTCCTCTCCGCCTTCTTTTGCCTTCAGCTGGATAGTCCATCTCCGCTCCTTGTTACCTTCAGTTTCCTGAGATTCACCAGCTTCGTCTGCGTCAAGAGCTACGGATGACCTCCCACTTCCTTTCGGCTCCTTCACACCTTTCTTGTTGTAACATACAAGAAAACCCGGAACCTTTTGCTTGAGCTTTTCAACCTCAGCTTTGAACTCTGAAAACACAATTACAAACACAAATCATATTTGAAAGGTATTTCTACGAACTGAAGACTAGGCCTCGAGCATTGCAAAAAAAGGCATGTGACAAATCTCACTATACCGAATCATGCACTCCCTCCCCTCGTAACAGCGAAACGCACAAAGCGAACAGGCCAGTGCACGCCTCATAGCTGATCCGAGAGCTCACAACTCCGAAGAGATCATACGCAACCATACGATCATCTGCAATATCAGCCTAACCTGCTGGCCGCATGCCGTCTGTTGGACCAAAACGCACTGTAAGTTCTGACAGGATTTGTGTGTGTATTGCGGCTAACAACAGTTACAAGTGAGGGTCTGCTCACGTTGTCAGGTTCTTCAGCAGCTTCACAGCAGAGCTGCAACAGACCTCACACACCACGCGTCCAGAGGACGAAAGACAACTAAACATGCGATACTCGGGATTCCTGGCAGAAACTACGATGCGAACAAAAGTTTGCCTAACTGTTTTCAGCATCCAAAGGCCTAACAGGAACACTTTTACACCCCAGACAGCAAGTGTTTACAGCCTGAACGTCACTATAGTAGACCCCTGCACTACCCCGACCGAAGACAACCCTTCTTAGGTATCCACCCGGATCGCCAAACTGCACACGAATCAGAGCCTCCTAGCTCTCTTCACAGCAATCACCAGTTTGGCTAGAGAAGACTCTGTAATGTTCACGCGCGACCGCATTGTGTGGTCAGACCTGAAGAAAATTTGTTTCCTTGTTCGTCCTGTGATGATCCTCGAGACAAAGCGACGCTGTCCCCTGTATCGGCGCCATCCTTCCCTCCAAAATGTGTCTTGTCTCCAGGCCCATCTTCCGGGGCTTTTCCCTCAGGTAGTTGGTGTCCTCCCTCCGCTTTCGTCTCCTCAACTCGAGAAGTCGTCCCAGTCCCAGGGCCAACAGCCTCCGCTGCACTCGCTAATTTTTGTGACTCTTCAGCTGCCTCATCACCTTCCTTAACACCTGCTCCCTCGACGCTTTTTGATCCAGGGCTGGGGGGTGCCTTGTCGCCCTCCTCGCCCAGTTCTTGTGAGTTCGTCTCTCCTGACGCTAGACTTTTCCTTTCTTTCCCGAGTGGAGCCACAGGAGCAGGCGACACAGATGTGCGGAGTCCTCTTTTCTCTCGATCCTTCTTAGTCTGCTCTTCAATCTCCTCACGAGGAGACAGTTTAGTTTGCTCCGACTTGACGGCCTCCGCGACTCGTAGCATGCCTGCCTCCTGGGGGCGTACAGGACCAGCTGGTTTCGTTACTTCCCATTTCTTCCCTGAAACGCAGCAGTCCGAAGACCACGATGAAGATGGAAACACCGGAACCAAAGCGGCTAGCAGAAGCGTTCTCTTTCAAACGACAGATTTATTCGAGTACATGCCGGGCTCTGCCAGGCGCATGATACAGCTGAACAGAACCGTTTCTTGGAAACAACAGACTATGCGACGTGCAGATCATGACAACGCTTCTCCGCCTTTGTAACCACGGCGAGCCCGTCGACATTCGTGACTCCCGGAGCAGGCGCAGTAGGCTGCAAAAGAAGTGAAAACGGGTGTAAGATCTGCTGGCCCCGAGGTCAACAAAGCAAAGAAGACACTGAGAGAACGCCATCTTTACCACTGACGTATATGAAAACGCCTGTCCAAGCTGGAGACCTCTGAAGTAGCAAGATTGTACAACCCTTCTCCTTGAACACAGCGCCGAACGTTCAGCCAGCAAGTTCACGTCTAACGCGGATCTCGATGCCAAGAGCCACGTCCCTTCTTTGGCAACGACCAGCCGTTCTTAGGTTCACTTGTGTCACTGGCAGTGCAGCTAAGAAAACCTGGCGGAAGACGCTCACCCGAGTAAGCTCCCTTTCTTTTCTTCTCTGCCTCCTGCTCCTCTTCCTGTTGTCTCCTCTGTTCCTCCCGGAGTTTCTCGAGATCTCGGAACTTGTTCAAGCCGGCCTTCTTATCCAGTGACGTTTGGTCCACTGATTCCCTCTTCTTCTCCTTCGCAGCAGCCTCGCGTTCTGCAGGCCGGGGGAAAGAAGAAAAGAAGCAGAAGACCCGTCCAATGTCAGGCAAACGTTCGAAACACCACAAATGAACAAGAAAACGCGTCATCCATCACAAGCAGGCAGAATCGAAAGACTTCCCCTATCGATATGCCCATAATACTCCTGATGATGCAGCGGAGCCGGCCAGCCAGCCCTCGTTCAACCCCCCCCCCTGGCCCCCGAGGGGCAGTACAGCTAAGTCGAGCAGAAAACCTGCACTTGCTTGAGCTGGCTCATTCGCTCCTCAGTGGAGAAGCAGTGCCATCCCCTCTTAACTTGAACGCGAAAAACGGACGGAGGTCCCCCGGCAGCGCATACGCAGTTGAAAGGACTACGGGACGACTTAAAAGGGTGCAGTGAACTTGGGCTGACAACAGACGACTAAGGTGGAAACGCAACAGAATGGTGCCAGACGGAGCTGTGAAGCCCATCAATGCCAAGCTGGATCTCAAGACTGCTCCAGTGCGGCTCACCAGTTGAGGGATCGGCAGCCTCAGCGGCAGCGTCCTCTGCGTCCGCCGCTAGCCCAGCGATGAGGTCATCGGCGTCGATACCGGAGAGAATATCATCACCCATCCTGACCAAGGATAAAGCAAGCAGCAAGTGATTTTGGCGAAGAAAGCGCAGCTATCCTTTCCCGATAGTCGCGAAGGCAGGTACTGCGGTCTTCTGGCACACTTGGGCACCAAAATCAATTAGAGGGAAAGGATGTCCGGATAACTCTACCTAACGGGTTCGGTCCCCGCGTGCACGGACCGAGGGTTTAACGAAAGATGCAGAAAGCAACCCAAGTGGAACTTTGGAGAGTCGCGACGAGCGGGAAAGGTAGTACCATCGCCCGTCCACCCAGATGGAAAACAAAAACACCTTCTGTAAGCAAGTGATAACAAACTACCGGGGTCTAATCTGCGGAGGAAAAAGCAACAATGGAAAGAGACACACTGTCCGTGGAAAATAACTCCGCGGGTAGTCCTGTTAATCACGGAAAGCCAGCTAGCCGTCAGAAAGGAGATGCCCCATGCGGTGCTGGGCCAGGCCGCCACACGGGGCGCTCGAAACACCACCAGGGGGATGGGTACCTTGTAGGATCGACGACAGTCACCCTCGGTTCGGACCGCCAAGGTCGTGTACCCGTGTGATCATGATCAATCATGGTCCGCATCTGGGCCAGGAACCCTCAGCATCGGGATCCTGCCGTAGGCACGGTCGCATGTGATTATAGCCGCTTGGCATTTCGTCAGGCTGCGCCAACAATAAGAGAAGGGTGAGCACACTAGCTTCTTCGTCACGTGATCCCATTCGCGGGTAGCTTTAGATTTAATGCCCGACGGGAGCCCGTCTTTGACGCGTGCATCTCACCCGGTCGCGATTTACACCAGTCCGGATCCTCCCAGTCTCGCCGCTACAAGGAGACCCTGACAGGGGGTGGAGATCGCACTTCCCCAACTGTCTGTGCGGATTGGCACGTCACCCGCGTTACTGACGGACTGGCGGGACAGGCACCAGCGGGCACATGGAGAGCAGCGCTACCCAGCCTCACGAGGTAGGCCGACAATCATACAACCACGTCTAGACTGCAGAATCGTAAGACGGACTAACAAGGAACACAGCACATCGAGCAGCAACAAGTCTCGTCCGTCACACTGGGCGTCGCAGTCGAGGAGAGTTCTCGTCGAAGCACGAAAACAATCCCTGTCGTCTTCTGTCCTCCACCGTCGGCACCACGTCTTTCCAAACTGCTCATCGGGTCTGCGGAGACGTAGCATAGTGTTGTCGGGTGATCGGACAGTCGGCGCCTATCGATGCCGCATGATTCTCGGGCTGAGTGCGCTTCCGGCGGAAGCGACGAAATCGCGTCGAAGTGAGCGCGCTCGTAAAATGCCACAAGTACGAACCCGTACAGGCGTGGGTTTCGTGGTTGCTGTGTACAGCGATCAGCCCAGCTTTCCCACCGTCGGTGTTAAGGCGTTGTCTAGGTCCGCCACAACCCGGAACCTGGGGGTTCCCGGGAGCCGAAAACATCTAACACCTAGTCCTGACAGACAGTACAACACTCGGGGGCAATCTGTGGGTCAGTCGTACCAGGGGCGGGCCCCGCTGACCGTTCACAAGTTGTGGACGACATTCACCCACTCCGCTGTGAGACAGCGTCCCCGCCTCGCGAAGACTGGTCTCCCTGTAGAGGAACCTATTGGTTGACGACACAAGTGTTGAATCTGAGTGTGTCTTCAGTACTGAGGACAAAAAGGGTCCGTGGGCACAAGCTACGTCAAAAGACAATAGTTATGAGTCATGAATACAGTACCTAGATCACACAAAACGCACGCAACAGGGAATGCAACTGGCTAGCCTATGTCAGCTGCCCCTCGCTATAGTCTCTTCGTGCCCGCCGTGAAGCCGGTAACTACCGCGGTCCCACTTTGCAGCTGAATCGCACGGGCAGGGTCAGGAAGGTGCCTGATTCGTCACCATCAAAAATATGTAACCCGTCCCATGGCCAGACTGCACCACAACAACTCAAAGCAGACTGTAGTTTGCTAACGCCGCGACGTTGGCGGAACTGAGCTGCCCAGCTCTATAAGCCACCCAGCCTTAACGCAAAAAAAAGCGCACACCCTCGACACGAAGAGCAGAGCACCCCGGAACCATATTCGCATCAGACACGTGATGCGCGCTCGAAATCATGTAACACGCCTGCCTGGGTTACAATCTCTCGTTCGGATATTTGATTTCAGTGTGGCCGCACTTTCCCCGGTAGCCGAGGAAGTCCACCGCTTGCGCTCTTTGTATGCATCGAGACACAAAGAAACCGGGAAGGAGAGGCTGTGGCCCGCGCGTGAAACGAGACCAACAATGGGCATGCGACACCACACTAGCGACCCACGACCATTTTTGCGGTGCTCGATCCACCTTGCACCCATGCTGTCCAACGCACGGAAATCAGCCTTCGACTGCGTGTCAGTGTTCGATAAAGAGCGACCGCTACAGAAAGTTATACAAGCTAGAAGCCGGAAGATCACATGTTCGCAAGCGCGAAGGACACGTACGTACACTTCGCGTACGGCTGGATGGCAGTTGCCAGACACGTCCAGGCATACGCCTTTTCATCACGCTTGATACCCGGTCAGCTGCAGCCCACAGCGCGCAGCCATTCAGGCAGCTGACAGACAAGGAATCGCAGCACTTGCCGGAGTCCTGCTTTCTCCATGCCCAAACCTGTGTGCCTTTTGTCATCGTTGCACGATCAAGGGGGGTCCTTGTTCTCACACAAGCAGCCTAGTGCTCCCTTCGAGATTGCGCCTCGCACTCGCTTATTTCCACATTTCGAAAATCCCGTCCTGTGCCACTAGAGGTATGTGTTGTATCGTCCTCTCCTGTGCTTCTAAAAAATCCAGCCTGCACTTTTCAGCCATCAGGTGAGAACGGGTCTCCACGGACGCGGCATACACGCTTTGTAGCACAAGGGAAACTGAACTAGTCCGTGGTCCTATACCGTAGCCTTACAGAAACGGAATCCAACAATGAGCAGCTCCCACAGCCACCTAAAGAGCACGACACAGCCGATCGGATTTCTCCTGGCAAATCGCCTCAGTCGAAAGAAGAGAGCCTTTGCTGGGGGGTATGCAATCGAGACAGAGCATCACGTGTTTCGTAAATTAGATTAATCCCTTGGTGCCTTGCGATTCGGTGCTTGTCATTTCCATGCTGGCCGACGTCATCCGTCGTCCTTTTTTTCTTAGAACTCCGCTGAACGACAGCCATTTTGTCCAAGGTCAGCCGCGATTCCTCAGCGTGTCTTTCGATAGTAAGGTATGGTTTTCTTCCGCGAAGGTAATCTCACTCGCGTCTGCCTCTCGCTGCATTCACCGCGTAGGATGGGCGGTGCCTTCAGAAGGATAGTTCCCTCCTACGCAATACCCCAGCAGATGCACTGTCCTGCTGGGTTGTTCCGGTGACGGCCAAGGTTTCATCAGCAACATCCGTCCCGGCTTTTGGAGTGCTCAGTGCTTATGATCTGCGTGTGCTTTATGGCTGTCAGTATGGTGGTAGTGGTCGTGCGCTTCCCCATGTTGGTGACAGAAAGGAGCGTGTAGCAGGTCAAGGCCGAACAGAAGGGTTAAACCGACAAGGAAGGCAAAGATCTTGAGGAGTCGCTTTCGACGCGAACACCTTCCGGTGAATTCTGATAGCATCTAGTAAGAAAAAGCAAAAGACAAACAGGGGCAATCCGACAAGAACATAATGCACATCGAAAGAAAACGGCTACAGCTGTCCACATGAATCTAAATACCTATCTACGGGCATACATAGATGTTCATAGAAGGCGTTCTTGCTCGAGTTTCTTTCGCTTTCTTTTTGTCTCACTTTCGTTGTTTTCTCCCCTTACTATGCTGCCCGCCATGGAACTGCTTTGCTACTAGCCTCGTGGTTAGGACACGGCTAACACAAGCGACATCCTGGAAACTGAAAACTCTGCTGTCCTTCTGCACGGAGTGTGGGCAGAAGCAAAAAGAGGTGGATTTTCTTCGCACCACCTAGACATGCTGTAGCCCTCCTCTCATTCCCTGTGTTCTCCAGAGATTTCTAAACTTACGCATGAATTTCTAGAGAAAGAAATCACAAGCAAGCAACAACTCCCGTGCTGTTGCTGCCATGACCGTTGAGAGTCCTCAGCGGCTTTGCTCTGCGGCCTTCGAGTTAGCATACGGGGCGACGAAAACAGGCTTCAGACGTTTCAAGCGTGCATGGTAGTTGAGAGCATCTTAATAGACCCAGTAAGTGCGCTCCTGGAATAGCAAAGATGATCCCAGCTTACATTGCTCCTGAGCTGAATAGGTCTGTCTTTGACAGCCTGTGTTCTAGTTGGTGAGGATGCTACACCCTTCGTTTCTTGGAAGCCGGGTGAGAGTGTGAGACAGAACAAGGAGAGAAACAGTTGTCTTGCTTACCTCGTTCATCGCAAACAAAATGGCACCAACAGCAAGAGCATTGAAAACTCCTGCGACGCCTGTATCTACGGGAACACAAGACGAGAAGCAAGACAAGAACCAGAGTTAGATGACTTGCCTAGAAAGGAGGAAAAAGGCTGTATATAGAGGGACCGGCGACAGAATGAAAGTGTGTAATTACGCACACCTTAGGCGGTCTGGTGTGCCTTATCTATCTTATTATAAGGACACACTATTTGTAAGCACCCACTTTGTTGAGAAACGTACTGACGGTTTCGAAGAGAACGACAACAGGAGGAGTGATGCGACCACGTTGCCCACGGAGGCACAGTGGTGAGTCGCCTCTTTGCATGGATAGATATTTCCACTACCACTCGCTACACCATCAGTCCCTTTTCATTTGAGCCCAGAAAACAGTGCAAGCTCCAGGATGAAAAGACGTCATACCGTAAAAGCATCCAACCGACACCTCAGTGACAGAGGTATCTAGCTACACAGCTATCTGTCTCCCCTGTTTTGTCCTTGCGGCGTCTCCTGTGTCACTTCATTGAAAAAGGTCTCTTACTTTCTGAGGCAGCCGCAAAGGATCCTATAAAGATACCCAATGGAGAAGCTAAAACAAAGATGCTGAACATCATCAAATAGCAGATCCGTCTCTGAGGAGAAGAAAAAAAAAGACAAGAATCGCCACATACCCACTCCTCTCTCTTTGTTGTTCAGAAAAATAAGATATCCACACCTACTAAGGTGCAGTAACAAGAGCAGACAAAGCAGACAAATTAAAGAGTGATCAAAGGTAGATGGATACATATCTGGGCATAGACATGCCTGGGGCTCTGAGAGGGAAGAGCACCAGATCCCACACGAGGTTCGTAACTGAGATCCTGTCCTAGATACATAGAGAGATAGATATACATACATGTTTATACATGTGCGTAAGCGCTCAAATATTCTGCGATACATTTTGAAGGTGAAGGACATTACAACACATTAGCACACGTAGATGCAACCAGGGATATGTATACGAGATGCCACCGCGAAACTGGAAGAGAAAGAAGACACATACACGTAAGAAATTCACCACACACGGGGGCGTGACGACTCAAGAAAAAAAAAGAGAATCACAAAGAAAGGTGAGAGAAGACATGCTGTCCCGAAGAATCCAGGAGACTTTGAAGATTCTCACCATATTCAGCTGGAGTAAGGTCGACGCGACGGCAACGGCCTCAGCTCCCTTGTGGCCGAGAATCGCAAGAGTAGCAATCCATACATCTGCAGTCTGACGAGTGGTACCTAACACAATCCCTAGAAGAGAGGGTAGCAAGAGAAAAGAGCAAACTTCGTGTGTCCGTGTATGCAGCCTCCCTCTGATTCTGTGTGAGTGTAGGTATATCGTCTTCGATCACAAATGAATAGATATACATAGATCGATGTACAGCTACGAACACGCCAGCTGTTTCAGATACGTATTCACACACTAGAATTGACGACGAGTCTAAAGAATTCGCCACCTGCGGGTGGATTGCAGGGTGACCTCCGCGAATGTGACCAAAGCTCGCGGACGGCCCTTAGAGATGTCACCGGAAGTGCTTCCCGAATGACCTGTAGTCAAAGTGTCACCCTGCTTACACAGGAGACAGGTATCTGTGCACTTGGCGGCTCGTGTGCGTACCAAGTTGTTGGTCGTTGACGCCTCCAGAAGTCACCCTGGAAGCGCCAACAACATCCCTGGAAGTGACTCCGTGATCCCCCGCCCTAATATTGTAGTACTCAAACCGTATATGGCATTCTATAGCTCACAACCACCCAGGCGTGTATCAGTACATTTTCCCCGGAGAAAATCACCTTTGAAGGGCTGGCTGTCCTAGACCGGGAAGTTCATCTGAGTTTCTTCCCTTAGCTCCTCTCTGATCTCAGGCTATCATGGCCATCACCAACACGGTACTCATGCACCCTTGCTCATACATATACCAGGCATCCGTCGAACTCCAGCGGTGACGTATCTAAACACATCCTATGTATGTATACGCCTTAGCTTTTACTTATGGTGGATGCTCTTGACTTTCTTCAAAGCGCGATGTCTAATACCATCACTACTGTCATCTTCCCTCCCTCTTAATAGAGAGCACACCGAACCGACACACCCAGGGGGGGTATGTCTCTGTCTGCAACCATAGTGACACGTCCTCCATCTTCGTACCTTCGAATATAGCATGAATGGCCAAGGCAATGATAAGAGATCCCTTCTTTGTGCCATCGCAGTGCGAAATGCGTTCGATGAAGTTTGTGCCAAAACGACTTTGTTTCTCATCTCCACCTCTCCTTGACAAAACAGTAACGGATGATTTGAGATCTCCATTACCCCCCCCTCCCTTCAAGAGCGTCTCTGAGGTCCCTCCTTCGTGTCGTCCTACCGCATGCATCGAGAGACAGTATTCCCTCGCGGCGCCGCAGCAGCCAAGGCTCCCGTCTGCACCATCCATGGGAACCGAGAAAGCTCGGATACCCGTCCGAACATGACTTGATGGATCTTCACACGTCGACGACTCTCCTGGCCGGGCACACTGTACTACTTCACACGACTGTTCGAACGACGAGGAAGTAGGCGGGACGAAAGTTTCTGAGGGTAGAAGCTTGTCATGAGACAAGGAGATTTTTCTGTAAGGAGAACGAGGTACGTTTTTCTTATCTGTAGGCAATCTAGTAGAGCCCGCACAATCGCCATGACAATCATCTTCACCTTCGTGGTCTCCTATATGGTCATGATACACCGGAGACCACGAACTTTCTTCAAGATGAGGCGGAGAGGTTGTTGGACTAGAACTTGTTTTATGTTTGTCTAAGGGGTCATCACCTCCCTGCACACCCAAAGAAACCATCGTTTCTCGGTCTGTTCACCAGCGAAGGTGTATTCGCACTATAGTGTGACTGAGCTACCCACGGTGAAATAGTCTCTGAGAACTCGGCAACGCAAAACCAGGCCAAAGAAGAACTTCCTCTCTCCTCTTCCGAGTTGCTGTCCTCTGCTGAATGAGTCTTCCTGTACTTGACTACCGTGCACCCAGCGATGACCCACTGCGCGCACGCCCACGTGTGTGGATGCACGTGCAAGTACTTCAGTTGAGAATGCTCTTGTGTAAGGGAACCACACTACCTCACAGATGAATCACGCGAAAGAAGCAGTGAACTCACGGCTTCCTTCTTCACCCTCCGTCTTCCGCTACTCATTCCATATAGCAACTTACTTGTACGTTAGCGCCTGTTGCCCCCGCATGTATTCTTGATACCGAATCGGGGCTATGCGAATGGTCAGTACACCGATGGCATGAAGAGCCTCGTTCTCCACCCCTCCCTCCTCCCCCTCCTCCTCGACAGCAGGGACTTGAAAAAGAAGAACAATGACCGGAGGTCTTACTCTGGTCTTTCTGACTTCCCGTATGTGCTTTGTTTTCATTCGCCGCATCATCTACTGGTCGTTTTCTGCTGGTACTCATATTTCTGCAGCAGCCTGTTTCAGAAGGAAGCCCGGGAAGGTCTCCACCTGACATTGTCGTCTTTCCTTCTAAGTCGTGTAAGGCATGGCCGGATGGAGATACACCCCGCGATGATGCTGGAACCAGGGATGAAGGGCTGTTCCCACACTGATGAGAAGCAGAGAGTTTTCCCTTCGGAGGAAAATGGAAGACGGACGAGAGTTTACTACGAGAAGCTGTTACAGGAGGAGAGGGAGGATGAGGAGAATCCTGATACGGAGATGCTAGCTCATCCAAAGCGTGGGATGCATGTACACCCGACGGCTCCTCTTGCATGCAATCCGATATGACCACGGGGAGTTCAATTTTGGTATCCTCCTTGTCTGTTCTTCTTCGAGCTGAGACGCAACACACTGTTCTATTATCAGCTGATGGTGGAAAGACTTCAATTTCTGTTTTGATACTTCCTTTCTTTTCGTCATACCGCCTCTCCTTCTCGTCGTCTCCACGGTCTTTCGTGTCTGTACTCATCAGAGAAGAACCTACTATACCTACAGGGAAGTCCTTTTCTGACGGTAAAGAACGCGAAGCTGGGGGTGGCGAGGTATCCTTCTCTCCCGCGGAGACCCCATTAGCTGTAGTTGTCGCTTCGACGCAATCATCGCAATCAGGACAGTAACTCGCTCCAGTACATAGAAGATGATGCTGCGCATGATGATGGTGAGACGCGTGTGGAAGAGATCTTGGCGATGGAGGTGAAGGACTCCCCACAACTCCTTCAGATAAGCTTACAAATCCGGGGATGCCATTCGAGCATCTTCGGCCAAGGGATAATGGAACGGATACGTCATGACAATCTGTAAGAAAAGGAAAAGGGAGAGAAACAATTCATAAGAAAAGACAGGGAAGAAGGAACCGTGCAACACCGGTCACAGCTTACAACTATCTTACTACCATCATCCCCTTTGCCTTCTCTCTTACATCAAACTCATACCCTACTACCCAGCTTCAATAACGAGCTGAGAATTACCAAGGTAACAGAAGGGGAGAAGCTTCTTAGCAAGATAGAGTTCTGTACGGAAGAGGCCAGGGTGGCACTCCTACGCATGAACTACACACGTATACACATAGAAATGCACGACATACATATGTATGCTTGTCCTTGATGTCAAGACACCCTACTGATAAAGCGTAAGTTTGTAAGAGACGCGGATATTTGATTCCGGTAACAGGAAGAGGGTGGACGCGAGCGTACTGACAAAGAGAAGGAGAAGCTGGAACCCGAAACACCTTCTGTTCTACAGAAACCTACTCATGGAGGACCCCCAGAAACCTTCCGCACCACTGCCACCGTGTGTACGTACAGCCTAGACTTTTTGACGAGTATGGGGAGAAAAAAGCAACAAGAACGTCTCCACACTCGCTATGCAGCGTCTGCTTGTATCACGAATCGGGTGATATGAAACACACGGAAACATCAGGTGCATATATACAGCAAGGCGATGTGATGCGAGACAAACGGAGAGTCTGGACAAGTTGGTTTTCCAGAAAAGAGAGAGGAGGGCTTACGTGCATGGCCACCAGTAAGGAGGAGTTCTAGGGCAAGCATAGCACTGAAGCCAAGCGCTGCTAAGAGAAACGCCAAATTGTACGAATGAGCATGGCCATGTTCGTCTCCCCCCACAGGGAGAGTTAACAAAAAATCTTTCTGACTGAGTTGTTCAACCGCCTCCGGTAGGAGATGGACGAAGGCAAGACCCAGAAAAGCTCCTGCACGGCAAGAAGTAGGAACATATGTTCTCGAAATGCCCGTGAAAAGACAGTGCCAAATCAGAGTGTCCGATACGAAGAGGAGAGACGGATGGATCGACTACATCTCAAGGAAAGGAAACTTTTCCCCAGCAAACAGGAGAGTCATGACTTGATTAGTACGAGTGAGCTGTCCGATGATTCGTTCTATGGGGGCCGGTAGAACGAAGTCATCACACAAGAGGAGAAAGAAAAGATAGCGGAGGCGCCTACGTATATGTTCAGGGTAAGACACCTTCGCTTCAAACGTAAGAGTGTCCGATTTCTGAGAAACGGAGTGGCTTGTCGGACTGAAGCCAGCCTCTCGATACTCGAGAACCGTTGTGCGTTTCACAAGCAAGAAAAGTCACCAAGAAAGAAGGATAATGAGAGGGCATGGCGTGCGCTGAGTAAGACAATACACAGAGACATTTGGGGAATAACTGCAGCCCTTGGATAGATATGCATGGGAAATGTCTACACTTACGGAAGTAGCTCGTGCATACACACAGACACACCATCGAACATATCTGTTGGATGAACGCAGAAGACTCAAAGAACATATTTGACAAGTCACTCGTATAAAGATCCCGTCTACGGAAGATATACCTACTCTTCATGTGGATGCTGGGAATAGACGACGACCGGGAACTACGTAGGTCCTGGGGACTGGGAAAGAAGCACGATGTGGAAAGGGGGCACAGGCGAACACGGCTGCCGAGGAGATAGCGATGTGCTTACCAGCCGCAAAGCAATTGATGATGGAGAGAGTCGACTTGAACAAAAGATACTTAGGGTTCTCATCACCTCTCTTAGCTTGTTTCCTTGCTTGCCTTGCTATCCAGACAGGAATCAGACAGCCCCCTACTGAAACAGCAACTAGAAGAAAAGCCGCCAACAGCTTGACCGCCCACAAAGGAAGCGCATCACTTCTTTTCTCTCCATGGTCTGTCGTGGGGTGTTCATGAGCATGAGCATGGGAATGAAAATCATGAGAGTGAGAATGATCATGCTCTGCCTCCATCTTGACTAGTGAGGAGAAAAAGAAGGCAACGCCCCTTGGGGTCGACCTGACTTCAGCCCTGTTGTCCCTGTGAAAAAAAGTCTATGAGTTTTTGTCTGCCCCATGTAGGTAAGATGACCCAGTCCAGTTGCTGAAGGTGAGGACGGACTCATCGAAAAGAACGTGAACATACAGAAAGCTGCGCAGAAATCAGTTTCATACAACACAGATCGCAACACGTTGAGGGACGTCTTAGAAGCAGTCTCCCCCACTGTGGTTACACAGAGAGAGACAGCCGAGAGCTAACGAGAAGACAAATTCCCTCGAGTGGAAACACGCGTAGTCAGACAATAATGAAAACTGGCTGTAGACAATGGATTACCAATAGAGACAAAGGCACTGTCTCGTAGCAACTGCCTCTCGAGTACTATCTTAAGAAGAGGCAGACCCCTCAGGTCTCCAGTTTCTCGTCGGAAAAACGATTCGGGGAATGAGACGTTGCCACTCAACACTGGCAACACCCATACGGACTCAGGGGAAACTACAACGGCATTCTTTCTCGCTGAGATAGGTGAGAGGCAGGGACAAAAATGCAAGAAAACGTCTTGTCTTGAGACGAGTAACAACAACCGGGCCTAGGCCTCCTCAGCAAGTGTGTGGACGCTGGGGTACGTTCGCCCTGGCAAGCTCGGTCGGAAGACTGAAAACCGTACAGCGTGTTGCTCCCTCTCCAGAGCAGACTGTGGCCTCTTTCAAATGTGCAGTGGCCGCCAGGCCAATGTGTAAAACAAATTGTCAAGAAATCAGATAACAAGTCTAAAACCACGCCTTTGGGGTACGTAAGCGCCCCTTAGACCGGCGGGAAGGCGGGGGGGCAGTGGGCCACGCGGGGAAATGCTTGGGCAGTATTTTCTGTAAAAACTAAACCTTCCCTCACAATGAACGGGTTCAAAAAACAGGTGAAAGATCGGAGACTTAAAGGGATGTCGCCCAACTATGAGGAGAATGGCGATTACCTGCTGTCCCTGCATGTGCCACTGACGGGAATTAGGTCGGCAGCAGGCTCTCCCAATACCCTCTGCAGTTGAAGAAGCAACGCGGGTGAGTGCCCCCCCCCGGCGCAGAAGACTAACAATGGGCGACAAACAGAAGTCAAGACAAACAACGTTACAGAATTTAAGCACGAAGGAAAAAAAAAGAAAGGCATACAGTAGGGCCCTTTGGGGTGCGACGACAGTCACGACAACGCAGGGACGATTTTCACCGTACACTGGTGGAATCGAGCAGCGACCGCGCACATCCATGGAGCTGCCAAAAGGCAGTCCGCCGTGAGCCTTACACCAAAACAAAAAAAACGAAGACAACGGAAGAGTTCTGCCGCGTGGGAGAAGGAGTTCTAGTCTTCCCTCCTACGGAGGGTCGCGAGTCTGTCCCCGTGGGATCGGCAGCCGGAGTGTGCGCAACTTTTCGTTTGTCGTTCAAGCGCCCATGCAAACCCCCAGCCAGATATAACTCGACAGCAAGCTACGGACGGACCCGCCTGCTTGAATAGTCGCACTTCCCACAACTGCGAGATACATCTTTCAACAAGAGGCAAACTACTTCAATCCTGGGAGGAGGCGCGCGGGCTCCTCTCTTTGCAAGATCAACGATCTTGACTGCGTACAGAGCTAGGATTTCTATCGCACCGTCCAGGTGCGGATCGAGCGCGCAAGGATGACAGTGAGGAGTGTGGTAGAAGTCAGCGTCGCCATTACGTCAAATTCGCGTACTACTTGAGAAGCTTGTGACTGCCGACGGCCTTGCTGGGCGCCGGGTGTCTGTGATAGTCTTCTGGCCTTGTTACAGGCATTGTCTTCAATGGTACGGCGGCATAAACCCGCTACAGCCCTCCGCCGCCACGGGAAGAGCGGGCGTCCGCCACAACTTTCGGGCTGGACTCGCTTTTCTTCACTCCAACGGACGAGGGCCCTTCCGACTTTCAGCGCATGGACTGTAAAGCCCACGTCAGTACACAGCAACCCCAACATGCCTGATATGTATGGCCACGCACAATCGCGTTTACTGTAGCGGTTCGTTCACGGACTTAGGAGTTCTCTCTGTCTGTCTCATCGTAGCGACCGCTTCCGCGCCGTTCCCGACCGTCGACCCTGTCGCGCCGCACTAGACCAACCACGCAAGCAGCTTACACTTGCCACGCTGGACGCAGCGGTGACCCGCAACAACCACTACTGAGCACGACACGACACACCA
>NW_027155207.1:0-1122 GCF_002600585.1 Cystoisospora suis | reverse complement strand
GACTACCTGTTGGAGTTCAACGTAGCTGTCAGGATGTTGCAATCTTGGCTCGATCGCCACGAAATAGTGCTCTATTTTTACCGAAATGGCGATCGTAGACCGTACGAAGACATGGCAGGCGTCCCCGACCTGCCGAAACCCAAGTTACGTAACGACGTAGCAGAGGAAGAGAGAAACCTCGCAAACCCGCAATGATAGCAATCAATTTTAGAACCCGAGGGCTCTTTACCGGGAGAGCATCAAGGCCTGAGGATGAAAAGCAAGCCCAGCAGATCGATGCACATCAAGACCAAAAGCCTACATTGCAACAGGAGGAGCAGAAGGGTTCGCCGGCAGCCGTGAGCTGCCAGACCGCGCGCCACAAGGCCCAGCAATCGCTAGCCTGGGCAACCAAGGCCATGCCGGGAGCCCGGGTGGAGGCAAACTCACCTCGCAAGATCGATGGGCATCTCCGAAGCGTCGGAGCACCGTCTACACAGCCGCAGGAGGGAAACTAGGCGCGGGCAAGCAGAACGAGGAAATTGATGCCTTCTAGGGAAAGCCAAAAACAGAAAGAGACTCCAAAGAACCTGTAGGGAGTGTTTATGGGGGGTAAACGTTCATTCGGGGTAAGGGAAGTGCACGACCCCGTTTGCGTGATATAAAGCAAGGGACGGGGAATGCTCAGCGACCTTGCGCGGAACCCAGGCCTTGTACCGCATTGAAACAAGTCTAGTTAGATGGAAAAGAAGAGGTATCTAGCAACACCTAAATTATAGCCGTATTCGTCAATCTAGGAGAAGCGATAAATTAGCCCGGAATAGCGTAGAGCCGGGGCAAGCGCTGTCTACCCCGCAACTCTCCTACAGCGAAACACGATTTTAGCAGATCTCGGCAACCAGGGCACTTCCCAAGCTTATTCGAAGTGCGTCAGGCAGCACGTGTAATTTGAGGAATTATAACAGCCCCGCATGACGGGGGGAAGACACCTTTTACCACAAACGCAACCCCGGACTGTACGGGCCACGGCCGCACCATTGTAATGATTCTTGGTGTCCCGAGACTACGCGAAGGCGGCTTCGGCGTCCCGAAGGGGTGATATCACGGCTGGGCGTGGGCTGACTGTCTCCCATAGTCCGTGGC
>NW_027155206.1:0-2712 GCF_002600585.1 Cystoisospora suis | reverse complement strand
GCATCGCCAGCGAAGTTTTCTCTCTTCACTTTCTGTAGGAACACCTTGTGGTTTTCTCGAAACCTTTCTAATCTATCTGCCTTCGTCGAAATCATGAAGCTCCCAAATGGGTACTCCTCGCGACACAGTATAGTGAAGAGGGTCACTCCTAGAGCCCAACTATCGACCCACTCATCCACGAGAAACTCACCATCGGAGTCGACAATGCACTTGGCACGCTCCGGGTCGGCGTACTGGCATGTGAGGTAATGCCTGCATCTGCTTTTCGCACCCATGTCCGTAACAAGATCGAGATCCGTGAGAAACAGCTCTCCGGTCTCAAAGCTGACTGCAATATTGCCTGGCTTTATGTCTCTATGCACGAGACCGACACTGTTGAAGTACGCAACCCGCCTAACCAGCGTCACAAAAACGTACTTTAAGGCGTTCGCAGTGAAATCCCTGAACGGGAATTGAGCTAGATCCGGACCCAGGAGAGGCATGATCATAACTCGGCGGCCAAACAACACATATGAAGAAGTGCCGAGGTCACCTCCCTTCCCACCGGGCAGGTAGCTCAGCAGAGGGACATCCATCTGACGCGAAGGTGGCCTTCTTGACCAGTCAAGGGTATAAAATCCATGCGAGAGAGCTATTCCATGTTGCGTCAATTCCATTTCGGATGAGACCTTCGACAAGACTTTCTCTCTTCCCCTTCTCCCGTCAAGCTCACGCATACCTATGCGCTTTTTACCGTATTCGACATCTGATTTCGAATCTGAGTCAAGAAAAAAATAAAAGAATTTAGCAGCGAGATTTCTAGCACGTGTCAAATTCGTGATGTCCGCAGCCCGGCAGACAACTCCTGCGCCGCCTATGCCGAGGACTGGTCCGACTCCGAGCACTCTGAATTGTTCATTCTCGTCTCGACAATAATAAACTGTGTCTAGTGGAAACAGCTTCTCAAACGCGCTTTTGGCTTGAAGGTGCGTTGCAGAAGGGACGGTCAGAGGCCCGCCATCTTCAGGTCCCCCCCTGGTATCCGCCTCTCCTGATACAAGTTCTCTCGCCATGGACAGGATGTGTAGGCGCCCTGCCTCGAGCTCTGACTTCTTCACTCTCACATTCGTAGGAACAACCCATGGACCAAGGACCTTCGAAACAGCCCCTGCATCTGTGCCTCCTGCGCCTTGTTCCCGATGACCTTGTTGATATTCTCCACTAGCTGATGTAGGCCGGCTGGGTGTCGTTGATTCTTGCGGAGACCGAGACCCAGATGAGGCCAGCTCAGAACGACGCTGTACAAAGGCAGGGATACCGTACAACTTCGTCTTCCCGAGTCGATCAAAAGCTTGATGGCCCAGGTGGTGGTTGAGGAGACGGGGTGATGCACTCCTCGTCCCTTGACCTGAACCCTCTCTTCCGCCAAAGAACAAGCTACGGTGTTCAGGATTCCCGGGCCGGCTTGCCAAAGACATCTGCTTCGTAGGTGGGTAGTCATGAGGTAGAGCCACGGGGGGCGTGCCATGAATCACTTCCTTACCGACACTTCCCAAAGGGAAGAGTCCCTCTTGACGCCATCGTGACGGGGCACCAAGGCGAGTTTCCACGGTCACGGCAGGTAAGGCGGCGAGAAGGCACGGCGCAGTGACCAGCGCGAACCCGAGCCCTGTGAATGGCTGGTAAGTGTCGCCAAATGCCTTCATAGTTGTTCTTTGTGGAACGAGAGTGATGTTACAACCTCCTACGAATTACACCGTGGTGCAGGAGCCCCGCACAGGGACGATATTGCCATGTATCAGGACCCAAAAACCCGTCTCGATTTGCTGGGCATGCTTCTCAGAAGATGTCAGACGGCCACCCCAGAATTCCGTTCCCACAATCGCACATCCTCTTCAGTCATGGATCAAGATTAGTCACTCATTAGGGAGCACTGTCAACCACGACAAACCACCGGTTCCGTGCTCTCCGTAATTGTAGACTGGTAGCTTACGCTGACCGAGACGCTAAGGGGCTATACGGCTGAGACGCTGCTCGGTGACTGGGTGAAGGCGGGTACAGCACTGAACAAAAAACAAAATCGATCCGAGGTTAGCAGCCGCCGACATTCTTTTGCCCGGCGGTGCGAATTGTACGGTCGCAAGCGAAACAAGCCAGGGGCATTATTTTCCGGTCAAGGCTGTACAAACTCACAGATGAACGCGTTTGCCACTTGTTCCCAGATATCCACAATCAACGCCCCATCCGAAGAAGGGAGTCAGTACTTCTGAAGACAGAAAGGCGCGTCGTCGAGGTGTCACCCGGAACAGAACCGCGCGCTGAATCGGATACACCCGGCTAGCGAGATGCTCTCAGAATCAGCTTGAAGTATGTCGGGTGTAAAAGAAACACGTGAACATGGGGAAACCATGAACGTCAGATATCTCCGGCCTCTGTCACCCAGCGCCAGCTACCTATCCAGACGACCGTAACACGGCAGATGTCGAAAATTCGATACGCGAAGTCAACCCGCTGTTGTCTCGTTGAGCTGTTTCACAGCGACGCTTCACCGGCCACAACAAAGACACTGCCGAGCACGAAAAGGCTGTGTGCGTCTTGCGAACGAGACGCCAGGCTTGCGCGGCCTACTTCTGACGGGAAGTTGAGTCCATGGAGAAATCTCGTCTAGGGTGAAGGAGTGTTTTCCGAATGACTTCTGCCACCTCTGACGCAAGCCCGGATTCCGGGGTGCCA
>NW_027155205.1:25847-34648 GCF_002600585.1 Cystoisospora suis | reverse complement strand
ACCCCTAGAATCATTACAGCAACGCATGCGCATGGGTGTATTAGTAAGGACAACGCTGTATTGATAGCTGTGATGGACGGAACGTCTGTGGTGCGTTGAGTGGACTTATGGACTATGGAGGGGGGTGACCCTGCACGGTAAGTGCCGGCGGTCCTGCCGTGGAGACAGGGCAAGCACCCCAAGGGTGTGTGTAGGCAACGCGTGCGACATGACAGTGTGTTTACGGGATTTTGATAATCGCAGCTGTAATGGACCGTTCGTGGTGCGTCGAGTGGACGCCTGTACCATTTCGTTGTGCCCAATGCGACTTCGCATGGCGGTGTCTCCGCCGGTCACACCGCGGAGTCCGAGCAAGAGAAGAAGGCTATGTCTATGCAATTCCCATGACACGAGAGTGTTTGAAAGACAGCGCAGTATTGCCAGCTGTAATCGAACGTTTGTGGTGCGTCAAGTGGATACCTGTATTGTCACGTTGTGCCCAGCGTGGCTCTATATTTTACGGGTGTCACGGCGTGTCGCATCGTGGAGAAAAGATCAAGGACCTAACGTCGATTTGTCGGCATCCGTTGTCAGACCGTGGCTGTTGTTGAGTGCACCGCTGGAGAGCCTCTGCAACAAAAGGGAAGAACAGGTTTAGGTGGCTTCCTTAGACTGTGTGGACTTGTCATTTTAGACAGAGAAAGAGCCCCCAAGGAAGGAAAGTGAGAAACACGTACTGAAAGTCAAGCCCGAGGTCTCAGGTCATCGAGACAAGAAAGAACGCACACACGCCGATGCGGATGCACTAGGGAACGACAGGGAGCGGCCTCTTTCCTGAAGACGACGTACATCATTACGTTTTGGATGCGTCCTTACGCAGTCCTTCGCGTCCTTTCGTCGGGATTCGACGCCGGGGCGATCAGACACTCTCGACTTACGGTCTTCTAAGACTAAGGTAGCGCGCACGGCTTCGTGACTCTGTCGACTCCTGTCCCGGGAACCTCAGAGGTATTTTCTCTGTCGAGAGGAAATAATGAGACACTGATTTCCGAGTAACCAGTCGCGAAAAAGTTGACACCTGGGTAGCGTAGCGCCGCCGGCGCGCCCACGCGCTAGTTGTAGCGTGTGTTGCTTTGGTTACGGGTTGCCTGGGTCACGGGGTGTTCTCACGGACAGTAGCCGGAGAGTGTGTCACGGCGTGTGGTATCATTCCACTAACTGTCCCGGCTGTCGGCGTATGGCGTCTGAAACGGGACGACAGAACTATGTTCGTTGGATGTCGGTATCCGACGCGACACGTGGTACCACATGCCCGCATACTCTCCTTGGTACGGCTGGACGTTGGCTAGCTCTTTCTTCGCCATCTTCGACTTGATCTTTGCTTAAACCGGTAGTAAGTCGGCTGCGATAGCAGCCGTTAGCTGCAACGACTAACATGTACGCCCTGGGGGCACAAAACCTCACAACAATCCAGAGGCGCCTGTTTCCAACTCGAATGTTGCGTACGAATCTAAGCGTTTCCAGTGAAGGTAGTATCCTAGCCCACTCCGTACCATGCCCAATCAAGGAACACGGCAACATTTGCCTTGTTGTCTGCTTAGTGCGCTCTGACTGACTATCTCCCTGCTGGTGAGTGGTAGGCATTCGTTCCGTGATGTTTACTTTGTCGCACGAACCCCTCTAAGGCTCTCTCGTGAAACGAGTACCACGATCGCTAGCGAGTGCTAGGCACATCATGTAATCTGACAACCCCGTGAATCATTACGAAATCTTGCGCTGAAGGCCGTCTGCCGCGTCGGTGCGGAACGGGCCATCAAACGGAGAATCTGCCTCGTACCATTTCTCACACAGGTGAGGTTCAATGGAACCACAAGTGGCTCCCGGGAGTAGTCATGCCCCCAGCTCCATTCCTTCTGCCGTAATAGGTATCATCCGGATCCTATTACTTACGATCGTGCCCTCTTTCACATTAGCTGCCTGGATAGCTCCCACTCTGTGCAAAGCTTCTACTTTGGCTTGTCTCTCATCATGTGCCCGTTCTACCGAGATCGTCAAGGGTCACCAGTTAAGCCTCCAGGCTCCCTCACAGGATCCTGTACCATTCTTTACTCCTCTCCCCCACTGTTTTGTTCTTCGATCTGCGTTGGAGCTGTCGTTCCGAAGAAGATGATTTCCTATTCCGTCTCCTTCGTTGAGCCCTCGACCTCTCAGTTTCAGACAGGTGATCCAGGTCTTTCTCAGCTCGTCTCTGACGCTCCTCTCGGGCATCTATTCCAGGATCATCGTCCTACCCGGAAGACAGTTTGTATTAGCTGGCAGCCGGGCTGTGTGCCATGGCAACTAAAAAGGAGCTCTGAATGGACTATGGAAGCAACTGGTGAGCTGTTACACAAGGCACTCACAAGGGTTTTTTCTTCTCCGTCGGTTTGGAAGAAAGTAGCGGAAGACTTTGTGAATCCAGCGGTAGCGCACAGCGGACGGTTACGAAAACTACTTCAGTTACGAATATCGTACGAGTGCCACTAAATCCCCTTAACCAACACGCGGCTAATCAACAACGTGCCGTACGGGCTCGGGAGGTGTTCGCGGAATCTGCAGCTCATGCATCTCTCCTCCGTCTCCACGAACGAGTTTCCCATTGTGTAACTGTTGTTGCCCAATTCCACTAACCTCTACGAGACAGACCGGAATGACGCACGATGTTTGAAGCGAAAGGAACGCCGTAGCGATTGCATCCATCGTGGCATACAGTTGAAGACGTGCATTGCTCTCTCAGCATAGTCTTCAGTGCGGTACGCGGAATCTCCAAGGGAATGGACTCCAACATTCCCCTCCTGCACATGTATATACCACGGCACCAACCGCGGGGACGAACTGTCTTTTGTTAGTCCTAACCGCTGCCCTTGGCACCCACAACTGCACACCGTCTATTTTTGTCCGTAAAACGGGTCTTCCTTTCAGCGCAGTCGTTGTAGAAGCTCTTTCCTCTTCCGTTTTCGTCCAGTTGCCTTTTCTCGCAAGAGTGGGACAAATAAGAGAAACAAGAGAAAAAAAGGAGACTGTTTCTCTTCTCTGATGCGGCCGCCGTCGGGCAGCGTTGACGGCCAAAAGCAAAATTGCATGGTGTACGGGAAAGAAGAGGTAAATTTTTATGACCGCTTCTTTGTACCATCGAAAAGAGCCTTTTCTCCTTCAGTCTCATTTGGATGGAGTTTTTGTCGCACGCCTCCTTCTGGAGCACGGCAAGCGAATGGCCGCTTAGAGCCATCGCTTCGGCTTTTCACTTTCTTTTTTACTAGCCTTCTTCTGTTTTTGTTGCCTGCTTTCATGGAGCCCAAGGGGTTCTCCATTTTTTAGTCCTTGTCTCCCATCTACCGTTCACCTCTTCTGGTGAAGCAGACAGGATTTGTGCTTCTCTTCTTCTTTTTCGCATGTCTCTCCCTGCTTCCCGTGCGGTTGTCACGTCGTGCTATTTTGCCTCTCACTCAAACAGAAAAAGAGGCCATCCGTCTTCTTTTTTTTATTCGCACACTCGTTGCCTAAAAATAATTCATTCACATTTCAGGCCGTACGCCTGAAATGTGAATCGGCTGTTCCCTATGGCACGCCGCCTCGCCTCGTGTAAAAACAGAAGGTGTTGCTTGTGTTACGAAGCGCAGGATGGGACGTCGCGGCGTTAGTGGTCAAATTAGTGGGTACTAGGGGTGATGAGCAGACTGTGACTGCTTTGATCTTTTGACGATACACATACCTACTTCTCTCTTCTCGTTTGTACTGAGGTGTACGCACGCGAACACGCAATACGACGATGAGCTGACAAAGAAAGAACGTGAAGCTCAGATGACTGAAAGTTAACGCAGCGGCGGTGTGCGTGGTGCTCCCCGGGAAGATTGAAGAAGAGAGATGCGAGTCGGGAGAAAGAAACTCGGGAAAGAGTCGTTGTAGCCAGGTCGATCTATTTGTCTGCATACACCACGGACGTACTTCATGAATCTCTCACACTCAATGTGTGTTCACGTTCCATCATCCAATTTGTACATGAGGTTCCCCGTTTTTGGTCTCGTTGGCATGGGCCGGCGAGTTCTTTTTTTCGTCTCTTCTTCCCCTCTCTTCTTCCTTCTCTTACTCCTCTCTTTACCTCTGTACATGTCATATGAAGGCGTTTCACCTGTCTTCTCCGCTGATATCCCCTCAAGCAAAAATGTCGTTCCTTCACAACAAACAGAGACCTCTTTTTTCCACTTAACTAGGAAACAACGACTACCACCCAAAACCGATTCTTCATTCTCGATTTCCATTTCCCCCTTGCCGGTCTCTCCTTCCTCTGCTGATCCTCCGTGTCCTTCTCTTTCAAGCCGCGAGGAGAATCTTCATGACTTCTTTCTTCACGGCTTGTTCTCTGATACCCCAACAGGCAGCATTGCTCTCCTTCAAGGAGTCGGCCATTCAGCAGGTGATGAAGGCGCTGATGCGAAAGGTGACGCTTCAGGAGACAGAGACAAGAAAGATCAACAAGAAGCAGAAACACGTCTCCTCGAGAAACGAAGAATCTCTAGGCAACAGGACGGCTCTGGGAAAGACTCCGCTCATCACCCACGTCGTGAGGACGCTGAAGGCGTGAATTTAGATCGACCTAGAGACAATGACGTGAAGAAAGAAGAAAGTCAAGGCGTATATCTTGAAGTGAATATCGAGCAGGTCGGATCTCGGAGACGTCAACTTGGGGGTGCTTCTGTAGACAAGAGCACTGAAGAAGAAGAAGGACGAAGCAGTAAGGGAGAAAGTCATGATAATGATGAGCACTTTCTTCAGTCTTCTCCTTTTCATCCTTCTCCTCATCCCATGTATTTCTTTGAGAGAGGGAAAAAGGTCTTTCTCAATGCCTCACTCGCTTCGAACATTTCGGGTCACCGAAAGCATCTCTTTCAGCTCAGCAACATGAAGAAAAGAAGAGCTCTTGATTCTCACCGTGGAGGAAGAGGAGAAGTAGCAGGAGGAAATCCTTCATCCTTACGTGTGAAAGATCAAGAACGTCAACTCTCACAGCTTTCTTATCAAAGAAAGGTACCATTCAACACCCCGAGCTCTTCGATAGATCAAGGACAAGAGGGAACTCCAAAGGCGTCTCCTTCGAGACGGCAAGACTCTTTCAACTTCAATTCCTATAGCAAACACGTCAAAGGCGTATCACCAGCATTGCTGTCAGCGCCTTCGCTTCAACTGGGTGATAGGGACATCGAAAGAAGGCAAAATTCTTCAGGAGCGTTTTCTTCTTCTCCATCGTCGCTTCTCACCGAGTTCCCCAGCAAACAAGACATATTGAAATGCTTTAATATACCCCTAGACTTGTTTTCTTCTTCTTCTTTCGTCTCAGCCTCTTCGCCTACTTCTCCCATCGAGTCGCTTATACCCTCTTCTCGAGAGTCACCTCAGGCTTCTCATTACTATGGTAAAAATACACTTCGCAGCTTTTCCTCTCCTTTCTTTCATCCTTCCTTTCAACGACTTTCCTCTTTCTCATCTACGGTCTTATCAAGGACGTCTTCTCTCCCATCGGATTCCCCCTCTTCTCTCTCAAGTCGCCAAGTGGTAGGGAGGAGAGAAGCAACAGGAAGACGAGAAGAAGAGAAAGGAGAACACCAAGATGATCAAGAGAATCATGTAAGGGATAGGAATGCCCTTCACGCTTCATCTTCCCCAGCCGGCGTAGGGGGGACACTCCTAGGTCCAAGGAAAAGTTACCTTGAGAATGAAGGACAGAGACAGCAGATGTTGAAGGAACAAGAAGAAGCAGAAGAGAAAAGACGAGGAGGAAGAAGTGAAGGGGTATCTGCTGGGGTAGTTGCAGAAGAGAAAGAGGGACTTCGCTTCCACGGTATCATTCGACAAGTCGTAGGAGTGGCGACCGATTTTGATGGGACTTTGACAGATTACTACCGAACCATCGAGAAGAAAGAGGAGAACAAGGAGACGGGAGGAGGAGGAGGAAAAGAAGAAGAGGAGAAAGAGAACGAGCGACACGGGAAAGATCGCCAACAGCAGCAACGAGGAAAAGATGAGAGAGAGAAGACGACAGACATCGTAAGTCAAGGCAAAAAAAAACGTGTCGAGAAAGATGGTGATCTATCTCCTGAAAGAAGAAAGATGGAGACGGGCGAAGAGATTCCTTCTTCACCCGCGAGAGATGTTTTGAAGAGAAGGACACATCGAAATTGTCGTGTGTATTCCGTACAGAAAGATGACCCTTTAACTAAGGCTGATGAGACAGGTGTGAAGGTAGATGAGAAGAAAGAAGAAATAGCAGTGAAGCCAACTCCCGAGAAGGAGTTCGTCGATTCTACAACGTCTCTTCTTTCCATGGCGAGAAAGAAAAGTAAAGATCCTGAGTTTTACGATGGGGTTGCAGATACAGCCGTACAGGTCTATAACCGTGGGCGTAAAGAGGTCTTACAACCATTTGAGCGCGATGTCTACTCATTCTTTTCTTTCTTGAGACACCATTGTCCAGTTGAAGAAAAGACGCAGGGGAGTGCGCAGAGGGACTTTCAAGAACGGAGAACCCGAGAGAACTCCCCTCTTTCCACGGATCATAAGGAGAAGTACGATGGTGACACGAAGAGAGAGAAACACATAGATGAAGAAGAAGTAGAAGATGAGCTTGAGAAGGAAGACGAGGGCGAGATCATGGTAGGTGGAGAATGGCTAGATCACTTCGTTGAAGTTATTGATCAGTATGAAGAGAAGATGGTGAATACAGAGAATACGAAGATTCTCTTACAAGGCATTCTGAAAGGTAAGATCAAGTCAAATCGCCATCTAAAAGAAAGGCTAGATGGGGCAGGAAAGAGGGGGCTTTTGTCAGGGGTTCTGTGGGAAGAGACACCATCCAGATACCTGGCTAGAAAGGGACACCTCCGAAAGGGGGGGGGAGGAAGATTTTTCTCTTCGTGATAAACCTCATACGCACTTTACGTGTATGCACAGAGAGACCGATGGTAGAAGAACGCAGACCTGCTTGTAGTAGGTCTAGTAGTTTTGGCTCTCTCGCTTTCACTTCCTGTGTTTCCTCACGTCATTTCACTCACATTGGACGAGGTATCGAGCAGCATGACGCCCATTCCTGGTAAGCAAATCTACTGCATTGTAGACAATGGCGATCTGTGTCTGTCTGCGCGTATATACATATACATAGTGTGTATATATTCGTATGTATGGACGGTATGTATGTAGCGATGTTGCACATTCGTCTGTAGCGATGTTGCACGTTTTTATGCTTGAACAAAGTGTGTTCAGGTGTGTATACAGCGTGCGTGAACAGGTCGACTGTATAGAGCTGGGGTTTCTTGGCTATCCCGCGTTAGTCGGCTTTGTTATACATGTATAGTGAGTGTGTCCTGGTGAGAGAAAGGGGCTAAAAGCGACTGAATGAGGAGAGGTAGAAGGCATTCATGACGAGGGGGATTCTGTTTTCCTCTTCCGTTCAGATTCTTTTCACGCGGATTTCTTAGAAGCAGCGCATGCAGTTGACGCCATCAAACCATACGCCCTTGAGGTAGGTCAGCTCTAGCACGACCTCTGGGTGCTCTGGTTGTCGGGGAGAAGTGGTTTTCTTTATACTGGAAATCCGGAGTTACGCAGCCTAGGTGCCGTTTGTGATACTCTGGCCCTCTCCATGCACACACACATACCAACAACATAGCGCTGAGGAGGCTTGGAGAGAGTCATTAGGTCTCCGTAGGTATTTCTATTCGGGGGCAGTCTTTTCAGGCAGGCTTGGGGAAGTAGGGTTGAAATTACTAGTCAGAGGCCGTCATCATTAAGGCTGGCCTTCTCGTTCCTGTTCTCTCTTTCCTTTATTTCTATCCTACATATTTCCATACCTGTTCACCCAATCCCTCTTATGACGAACTGTGTCTGTCTTGTCTTCATTTCTTCTCTCTGTGTCTGGGGGCTGTCTGTTCTTCTCTTGCTTTTCTTCAGACGCTAGTGAGCTTACATCATTACGGGATTCCTATAACCTTCATCTCTCATTCATGGAGCGCTCACCTCCTACGGGTCACTCTAAAGCAAGCCCTTATTAACTCCCTCGTTCACTGCTTTAAGCAAGAACAGCAAGAGAAGCAGTCTTCTTCAGCGGAAAGGAATGGAGGCCCTCTTTCCAAGGAAGAAGAGAGCATAGAAAAAGAAACAAGGGTGGACAGTCGTATTGAGGACGGCAAGTCGTTGCTTCCAATAGAAGAACAACAGACAGATCTTCTTCTCCCGCAAGAAGTAGATAACCAGTATCGATATCGCCAGACGCCTCACTGGATAGGTCTATGGGCGGAGAGCATTGTGAATGACATGAAGTTCTATGCAAATGAACTTGAATATGATCCGAAGACAGGCATCAGTACAGGTAAGAAGCCAAGGAGGAGGGGTCTTATCGTCAATGTGCGCGAGGTATCTTCTTTCAGTCCGGCTTGTTCCATCCAGAGGAGTCCCTCTCTTACACATGAGCATCGAAGCTTGTCACTTGGACGTTGTCTTCCATGGTCAGAAAGATACAAGGCAGTAGGATTCATTCTCTATAAAGAATGAAAGGGTGTCTCTTTATGTATTCACATGTACAGGTGTGCCTTCTATAGGAACAAGCACTGACTACATGTAGAGATTTACCTTTGAATATGGTGTGCACAGAGCCCATACTACACAATGAATTTACAACCGCTTTTTTGTCCATGAACTGCGTCCATACTTATGTGGATATAGATAGGTAGGCTGATAGACAGTTAGATAGATACGTGGGTTAATTCACGTAGGATTCGTAGATTGACAAGTGT
>NW_027155205.1:0-25762 GCF_002600585.1 Cystoisospora suis | reverse complement strand
ACACTTGTCAATCTACGAATCCTCTGTGCATGAATCTACGTATCTATCTACCTGTCTATCAGTCTACCTGTCTACATTTACATAGTTGTGTATCCTTGATGGGTAGGAGAAGTTCACAAACTGCAGTGAGATGATGTGAAACAGATACGACGACGATGATGGTAGAGAGATTTGAGACAGTCGGTCCAGCGGAAGGGGGCCTAGAGAAGTTAGTAGGCGAGGCTAGCCAACCGCCTGGTGTTCCGGAATTTCCCTTAGAGTCTTTCCCTCCCTGTGTATCTGAGGGTGTCTTCACATCTCTCCAAGTAGCCGGTATTAAACTATAAACATGTGTCTACGTATCGGTCTCTTCTGTGTCCATACCTATCTGTCTTTTTTGTGCAACCGTCTCTCCTGCACCGAGGAAGCTGACATACATATCTGCACAAGAGGTGTAGACATGTCTAATTGATACGTCGGAAAGGTGCTCCTCATCATGAGCAAAACTTAGGATGTTGTCTTATGTCTTTCTGTGTGAATGGTCTTTCTTCTGTAGGCCTGGTAGATGCTCGCTGCGTTACGATGAAATCCAAGGCTGACTATACACGCTTGGCGAAAGAGGAAGGCCTGCTTTATCTGAAGGAGAAACAGACATTCCCTCCTGAGAGTAGATGGATTATCTTCCTTGGCGATACGTAAGAGTGAAGAAGGGGACGAAGAAAGAATAGATCCTAACCACCATGATTAAAAGAACCATTCTATCGTTATTCTCTTTCATTGTCTTTTCTGGAGAGATGTTCGTTTGAGTCTACCTCTTTACACAACGGTAACAGCTGTAGTAGGGTCTAGGGTGGATACAATAAACTCACATCTACCCGAAAGAGAACACGGTATATGAAACAGAGCTCTGAAAGGATTGTTTTCTTTTTATCTCGATCGAGATCTTCTCTTTCTGGAAAGCCGCTGTTGTGCGTCTTCCTTCGTCACTCTTTTTCGTTGCCTTCCAGTGTATCTATCTATACACGCCATGGTAAGGGGGCTGGGACAACGTATCCCATTGAGCTTTACCTGCCATGCGTGTGTACTCATATAGATTTAGATAGACAGATGGAGGTGATGATATTTGGACTGACTGACTAACTCTTCGTATTCCTTCTTTTCCTTCCTTTTTGATAGACAAGGATATATAGGTCTCTGTTCAGCTTTCTATCCCTGACCCTTAGCGTTTCCATTAGGGTGCATATTAGGCTTCGATCAAGATAAATCTCACCAGCGTGACCTTTTCTTGGTGTTCTCAGGTATAGTGATCTCTTAGGACTTCTCGAAGCGGACATCGGTATCATCATGGGACAACCGAAGAAGATCATGCAGTATGTAAGTAGCTAGCTAGCTAGCTAGCTGGGTCCTCATACACCAGCACCGACTAGTACAAAATGGGAGTGGAAGAAACTAGCCAAGTAGTCTACAGTCAGTTTCTAGAATTGAGATTTCAGCCATCCCTGAGGAACTTCAACAGAGAACAGAAGGGAGATGATCTTGCTCCGGTTAACACGTCTTTGGGTAAAAATACACACCGACCCCCTCTCTCCTCACATACATACGTACTTTCATTGTCATGGTATGAGGCATTTTCACGGAGTCGCTCTCCATATTGCCTGCCTCTCATATACAAAACAATTACCCCGTGTATATCATGTTTAGTAATGTCTCCACAACATATGAGCACACGCACACATGGACTCATGCACCCCCATCCCTCTGCAAAGACTTCTTGTATGCGAAGTGTCTACATAACGCACAACTAGTCGCACCCCGGGGGGAACGTAGGATACCGAGCTCTCTCCAGATAAAGAAAGACACGGGTGTCGGCTAAGGCCAGTGAGAGTATCTAGCCAGTTAGGCGTGTTCTTACACATCTTCATCTGTTAACAGCGTCTGTGGCTCCTCTGTTCTTCTACATTGTATAGACCGTTCAGCTATAAACAGAAAGAGTCAGAGAGACTGATGCGTCTATAGATTCGCATTATCCAACAAAGGTATCCGCATGTGTCAACTTACTGTTGTATATCTATGAGCACTTGATAGTTTGCTCTACTGTTCATCTCCTCCCCCCTCTTCTCTTCGTTTCTCGGTGAAGAGGCGAGTGCATGCGATTCTTTCTTTCTCCAACTGCAGATTCTGCGACGAGCAGGTATTGCCACCAGACCTCTGACGTGGCTGATTGAGCACTTCAAAGAGCAGCAGAAGAGGTACGAGAAGGAAGAGGAGGAGAGGGCGAGAGAGAAAGTCAAGCACATACAATCGATACGTTATCAAAATACATCGATACTGCGTGCCTCCAGCGTACCGATGTTAGATAGAGAATTCAATTCGTTAAGTACTGAGGAAAGAAGAGATGAAGAAGACGACAGCATGGACGATAAAGAGAATCTACTGCCTTTTAGTCCGTCTGAAAACCGAATGGAAAGTCTTCCTGTTCAAAGAAGCACGTCCCTACAGAAGAAGAGAAGTCTACTGAACTCCTCATTATCAGTAGGCGTACAGGAGGAGGAGGAAGAAGAATCAGGCGATGAAGAGGCAAGACAAGAGGAAGAAGATCGACAGATAAGGGGGGAGAAAAACCGAGACAGTGAGAATGAAGACGGTGTATATACATTCAGCTTACCGTCACTAGTATGCGGCAAATTTCGAAGATACCCTTGTTTCTGTACGGACCTTGATCAATGCCACGAAGTACCCCCCGTCCCAAATCCATCAGAAGGAGAAAGACGAGAAGGAGAAGAGAAAGAGAGAGTCAAGTTTCCGGGACTGTTCAGAGGAGGTGAGAGGAAGCGAAAGAATCGATCGTGGTGTTGTCGAGTGTTATATGTGGCGCAGAACTGGGGAGAGGTACAGGAACTTCTCTTTGGTACATCCTTCAAGAAGTCTTAAAAAGAGAAAGATAGCATCAATCCCCTGCTTTCTTTCTCTTCTTTTCCATCACGCGCTTTTTCTTTTTCTTCATCCCCTTCTCTTTCTTCACCCTTTTCTTCTTTTTGCTTCGCCTTCTTCTTTTCCGCCAGGCAGCCTCTGACCAGACATCTCCTCAGTACACCTGATCAGAGGTGAAGTGAGAGGGGGAGGTGGAGAAAAGAAGAGAGAAAGAGTGGTGGATGAGCCTTTTCCGTTACTAGTACGAGGGGGGATTTTCTGCCTCTTGAATGCTGCAGAAGACTCCAAGGAGTCCGTCGTTCTTTTGTCCATCAGGGGAGACGTTTCTGTCTACGTGGCTTCGGTTTTGTTGCGACGAACTGCAAGAGAGAGAGACACACATCTCTCACACTTGTCATACTGTCGAACGTTCTTCCAGTATTGCTCACTTCACAAGAGTTGACGCGGGCGGGAAAGGAAGAGACTAAGAAACTTGTGTTTCTCCTCCTTCTCAACCACAGCCTTTTCATCTAATTTGATGGTGTGGGTGATCGGCAGCTTCCATCGCGATTTCTGAGCCGCTTAAGAAGGAGAGAACGCCTGGGCCATGATTCATAGGGGTGTGAGGATTCTGTACATTAGTAGCATGACTTAAGCAATTCTTCACGTGGGTGTGAAGATCCCGTACATCCGTATGGATACTTCTGCATGCATACATCCGTATATCCCCGTGTATCGATACTCTTTATGTATACTAGGGTATGTCTGAGTTGGCTTCCCGCAGTCCCCCCCATGAACAAGAGGCTCATCTGTGTATTGAGAGAGTGTAGGGTTTGTATTTGTAAGCATTCTTCTCTGAAGTGCCGACATAGTAGAAGCTATGTCGGCACTTCTTATCTCTTGAAAGGAAATACATGAAATGTTCCTTTCATAACTCGGATAAACACGACAAAGTACATACACTACACCCAGCGTATTCCAGGAAGGGGTCTTTCACTGCCCATACGATATCACTTGAGTGATGCTGTAGGGGGGGGGGGTGGCAGATTGAGGGGAGGTCTTTTCAATGAAGGAGATACGGTAGAAAGCATTGGCTACTCCTTTGGTGGAACTGCAGGACTCTGTCGAGTGTATCGCTGACTCGCGTTTATGTATATCTGGTCGACGGAGAGATACAGGACGGAAGAACGCATGAGAGTGGGGTTTTCTCAAGTAGAGAGAATTGAATCGAGACGTGTCTCTTCATATCTCTCCTTCTGTTACTCTCCAGTCTGCATTGCCGTGGCGATTCCTGTCTCTATTCTCTTTGTCTTCTGTCTTCTCTCTTTCTCGTTCTCTCACACCCGGAGGCCTCTCATCATGGCCGGGTGAGGCAGGGAACGGGAGGATAGAGATGTCGTATACGTGCAAGGTGTGAAGGAGGGGAGGTATCTATCTATCCATGTATGGATTCCGTTGTACAAGAGAGAGGTACGCAGACAGAATGGATGTAGGTATCTGTGTATGTACGAATAGGTGTGTATGTGTTTACGTGTGTATGTATGTAGTTTCTAGAATACCTCGCCGACAGAGAAACAGGTGAAGTTTTCTTGATATGGCGCTAGGGAGGAGGAATCGATCATCGTCGCGCAGAGTCCTCTCTGTCTGCCTCGTTATCTTTCCGCAAAAAAGCTTCACCAGTGTGTATGATATTCTTCTTGTCTGTCGCTGAAGGGATATATGTATATATATATATATAAGCCTAGAGGCTAAGATACATCTGTATACCTTCTTTATGCTTAGGTATGCATGTGTCCTTACAGAGCAGCAGAGGGGTGTAAAATGTTTGTAGTGTTGTGAACGTCCTCTCTCATACTGCTTGAGAAAGGACAAGAAGTGTCATTCATGTACACGAATATAAGCACAGCTCCCTGTAGGGGGGGGTTCATTGTTGAAGAGGAGAGGATGGATGGCTTTTTGACGTGCATTTGGGAGAATGTGGACAGACAGGTCGTCGTTTTCTTTAGTCTCCACCCTACTCGATCTTCCCGTCGTGATGCTTCTGTGCGGGGCGAGAAAAGTATGAAGGTTCATAGAGTCAAGACTACTGTCATTCTTCATGATGATTGGCTCTCCTCCTCGTCGCCGGCCTAGCTATATTCTTTCTCCTCCTCCCCCCCTACTGCATTCTTTGTTGTTCGTGTAGGGTTGTGCTGGGGTACCGGATGTGGTTGTCACGTAATCGAGCTCGAGAAACTTCCGAGAGATTCTTGTCCGATACCTTCCGATCCTGCATGCGACTGAACCGAAAGAATCCTCGCTGACGCCACTCATGAACAACCCCAACGGGCGTACAGCAGATGACTTATGTACGTACCCGGTTAGATCTATATGTAGAGGATCCTGGTATATACCCGTAGAAAGACAAAGGCAGGATATGCTGGATATTTGAGGCACCACGGTCTTGCTGTACACGCACCTATATATGTATAGGAATCTCGCATATAGGCATAGAAAGACAGTCAGGATGTAGATGTGCTGGATGTCTGAGGCATCAGGGTGCTCGTGGGAACTTGGTAGACATCTAGGCCTCGAAGTGGGTGGGGGTGGGTGTGTGGGCTCCAACATGATGACGGACTAGGACAACTTCAAGCTGTTTGGTTCATTAGCTTACGAGTGGTAAATGGAGTTTTAGGAATTAGCACATATTAGTAGAAAGAAGGGTACCGACATACACAGAGATATGCACCAAATGACGAGGGTTGGCATTTGGTCCTGAGGTATGTAGTAAGACAGGAGATCGACTTTCGTCATAGTGTACAGACTTCAGGCTCGGGCCTACTGTATTTCCGTGACATAAGCCGTAAATTAACGATGGTACCGGCGTTCCAAGCGTGAGGATTCCTGGGGACGGATAGCCACGTAAGTCGCAGAGCACCTCCAGGGATCGATATATAGAGATGTCTCATTTCCCTACCGGGGAGATCTCTCATAATCAGAACCACTCAGATTCGTGGATCAAGGACCCAGCAAGATGCAAGATTAGACAGAAGTATGCTAACCCTAAGGGTTCCCGGTGCGAAACCCCCGCGGATGAATGCTGGGGGGGTATGGGTGAAGGCTTACACTCCGACCAGGCGGAGACGCGCCCACACAAGGTATTCATGACTACATTCAATATTTCTAACATTTGCGGCAATCTCGCCCTTCTCTCACTCGGCATCTCACTTCAAGATGATGTTCCCTCTCTCGCGTCATAAGAGTAGTAGTATCTTAGTTATACTAGAGCCGAACGCGATGAAAAAAGCCTCTGCGCTGGAGGACTTCTTCTGTGACCATGTTCTCCTGCGAGTAGAAAGAGAGGGGAGTTGATAACTTGGATGTACAGACATCGGAATCCGTCCGATTGAGCTTTCATATTCAATCTCTTTACAAATTCGGAAGCAGCTAAGAACGTAGGATTCAGTAGACTCATGAACCCGCATGACTATGCAAGGTAGCCAGCCGCACACGGACAGGTACACACAAGAGTCCTTCATAGAGAGAGACGATGGCAGGGAGGGTTGTGAATGAAAGAATTTCTCCTCTTGTGTATTCTTAACCATCCGTCGAGACGGATTGATCAGAAGAATCTCTTCTCTTTTCCCTTCTTTCCCCGGACATGTATGTACACGTCCCTGCCCCAACCGGAACCGTACAAGGTGCAGGTGATAGAGTAGAGCGAAGGGGAGCATACTGAAATCCTGCGCATGCTCCACAACTGCACACCTCCATCGTCCTGACGTATGGCTGAGCTACACGACAAGTTTCACGAGTCGCTTTAGGTCCTATCCAAGTTACATTACTACCGCCGCCCCCATTACCAACTCCTACCTCACCCGCCCCATGTCCACCTAATGCTGACGATGCTCCGCCTATCATCATGTGCGGACATGACGGAGAAACAGATGGAGGCGCCCGGTGTATAAGTTGCGTAATCGTCTGAGGATTTGTATGGGGTGACACGATGGTCGTAGTAGGGGTGAAATTTAAGGATGCTGGATTTGTGTAACACCCTCCCCCGGCACTTCCGCTGCACGAACAATGTGGTGCTGCAGCCATAGAGGGAGGAGCTTGTGACACCATGTGAATTCCGTGGGGAGCCGAGGCAAAAGACATATACACAGGAGGATCTCCTGGATGAGGTGGACGTGCGGGGCAGCCAAGACCTACTAATGTACCATAAGGTGAATGAGATGCTACAGCTACGGGGCCTTCCCCCCATGAAGAAGACATCGGAGTCACTGTTGTATGGGTTGCATGTTGATGATGTGGCCCCATCGTTTGTTGGATGATAGCCGGGGTGGAAGTTGTTGTTTGACACTGACCTATTCCTCCCCCGCCTGGTTGAGAAGCCACGACAGTTCCCCCTGAGGACACATGGTGAGCTTGCATGACAGCTGGGGCTGCAGCTACGAATCCACCTGGTGTACATACACCGACCGCTGGGGGTGATGACGAGGCCGGGGGAGAAGACGGAGAAGTTGTTATGACATGTGGGGGTTTCGATATGACTGTCTGGAAGGGGGGCGAGGGAGACGATGAAGTACTGTGAGATGTTGTTGAGGCGGGTACACCCACATTCATAGTCGCTCTATCAGGGTGTTTTTCATCCGGAAGTACACAGCCACCTGGAGGCGGAGGAGGCGTGACAATGGCAGGAGGCGATGGACCGGTAGCGCATACATATGCAGTTTGAGCTCTTGGATCACGTAGAGTATATAAATACAAAGTATCACCTTCGGTTATATCGTATGAAGCTAATGAACTTGTTGCAGCTAATGTAAACCCATTAAAGACAAGCCTCATACGGTCTACAGGGATATCTCTTATAAGGGTCTCTAGTCGCTGAAGGAGCTCAGCTACCGTCGTTTCCTCGAGATCCATATCGAACGCCCATGTGACCGCTGAAGATAGCACAGACAGAAGTCAAACACCACAGTTCATGGATCCTCACGCACTTCGGCTGTTTATCCCTCACTCTAAAATAGGCTATGTCTAGTCAGAGGAAGTACTGCATGATGTTTCTGCATCACATCCGTCAAGGAAGGATACTCGGCAAACATGCACCACACACAACAAGAAGACGAAGAGCCGATAGAAAGTTGTGAGTTCACCTTAAACCCTAGAATCGTGTAAGAAACGAAGACAACGTAAGTCCTTATACATCGGAAAAGCAGAATGATGTGCTTTTGCTCTTCTTCATAGCCGTCTTGTATGCTATCCCTGTCTGTCTCTTTCAAAGTTTAGAGCCAAAGCATCAGCAAAATAGCAAGCTCCACGAGATTCGCGTCCGCCTATCTACCTGCCTTATCAGGGTGTGTATGTCTATGCAAGTCTACTGACCTTGAGGCTCGTCCTACGAAAGAAACGTCCGTCTGTCTACCTTGCCTTATCGCTCCACTTTGTCGAGCAAGCTCTAGACGAGGGAGACAGCTATCTCGTCTTTCTAGCCGTATATCTCTTCGGCTTAGAGAGATGGCTCTACCTAGAGGATGCCGGAGAATACAGTCATCTCGTAGATGGATGATCTGTCTACTGACTTCACCGCCTTCCCCTTGACAAAGAAACGAAGCTTTCTAGAGACTTCCTATAGACATCGAACTTCAACTACGACTTACCGATCTTGCCCTTCCGTGTGCCTGGTACAGGAGCTACTCGGTGAACGAAGATGGCGCCGTGATGAAACTTCGCTGGATTTCTTATCTTCATGCGAGCCTCCGAATACTCTGAGAGGTTTGGTCCAACATTATAGACAAACAAAGAAAACGCATTCCTTGAAGGAGGCGCCAAAGAGAAGACAGGGGGAAAAGAAATGCAAAAACGACTACACGCGTGGGTGGTAAAGCAGTAGTCAAGATCAGCCAATGAAGTAATGAGAAAGAGGTTTTTCTCATGACTTGATTCCTTTCTCTGCGAAATTATCCCGTACTCTCTTCTCTTCCAAAAGAAAACGTGGTCGCTTCATCAAAGACATATATCCCACGAAAGGGCTTGTCTCTGCATGCAGCTAGATCTGTTCGCATTCGTGTATCGATAAACACATAGAGAAAAATAAAAGATAGAGAGTTGCAGAATTGAAGGATAGACTTAAGGTAGATAGGTAGAAAGAGCGACATTCGGAGGACGTAGCTGGCAATCGGCCTACCTCCAAGGTCGAAAAGAGGTAAAGGTTCACCGGTTAACCGTGCGCATAAGGCTTCAGTTATGTATGGGTGAAGTAGGCCACATAGCCTTCGTTGACGTACGGCAGACCAAAGTTCCTGGAAGGACAGACGAAACCAAAGAGAAGCGACAATAGGAAAATGTACTGTGGGGATCCCTCGAGCCAGAGATCCCATATTTCTTAACTCCTGCTACGAAAGCGACTGTCTTCGGCGAAGTCCTACTGGATCATGTCCTATCACCAACATATGACTTGTGCAAGCTCTCTTGCTTCCCGTGGTTTCGTGGGGTAGACCTAGGCACTTACGAGAAAGGAAGATGCAAAACATCTAGAGACTGTTGATATGTATATCTAAACTGTACACCACTGGCTAAAAAGCGTTTCTCTCTCTCGCTACATGTATATATATATATATATTTATATCCCATCTGAAAAGGTCTGTGACGTGTGTAGTAAGTGTTCCTCGTCCATAACAGGGATCGGAACGCGGGCATGATTACTCGGAGCGACTGCAACGAAGCATAAAAGACAAGGTCTAACGTGTGTGTCTTCTGCCCTCTTCTTCTCCAGATTCTGTAAATTTGATCCATCCGTACGTATTCGACACGCACATGTCATGCCACTACTCAGAACACCGTGTGACGATGTGGGTAGCAAAAAGGCAATCCTGTTCAGAGCATAAGTCTCCCCTGAACGTGCAAATACATGTGCAGAGTTACATGTACGGTGTTGTTGAGTGTGAAAGATGATAGACAATAGAATCAGCTACATGGTAAGACTCATAGGAGTCATCGATGCGGGTACATGGGCGAACATGAAGCCTGTGGGTTTGGTACTGTTCTTACGTGGATATCCCGGATATAAGCCGATGCTAGTCGTAGTTTGATATCCTGTAGAGCGTTTTTATCTAAGCCAAGGTCTTCACGGAGATCTTTCAATAGATTATCAAAGGCTACTTCTCCATCTTGGCTAGTCTCTTCCGCTGTAGAAGAACAATCACTGCTACTGCGTCGACTGCAAGAATCCAACGGTGGCGATGCTGTGGCTGAAGACGAGCCTGCGGATGAAGAGCATTGTGAAGAGCCTGCAGCTTCTTCTCCCTGATCTCCAGGACGAGAAGAAGAAGAAGAGGCAGACGGAGAAAGAGGGGCTTCACCAGTTTGCGAGGCAGCGGCCGTAGTGAGGTTACTACGCCGGGCTGGGTGTGGAGATTTCTTTCGTAGCCCCGGCTTCGCCATGATGAGCAAAGAGAGAAAGTCGGAGAAGCCCCCCTCCTTCGTTCCTTCTTGAGAAGCAATAGAACTCGAAGAGAGGGGAGAACGATCCAGAAAGAGATGGGTACAGATTGAACCGTGGGAGACAAGAACAGAAAAAGACAGGGCGGTGTTCACGGCTGGCAGGAGAAACAAAAAGCAGAGAGATGTAGGGAGAAAGAAGAAAGAGCAAAGGCGTAGATGCATGGACATAAAAAAGAAAGTAAGATGTCTTAATGGGAAAAGAAGGTAAGGCTGTGTGTGTTTCTCTTCGGAGAGGCCATCCGGGAGCCGACGGGTGTAGTCGAGAGCTTAGACGAATACAGTCAAACGGTACAACTCCGTGTTAAAAAAAAAAAAGTGAAAAAAGACTAGGAAAACTCATAAAAGCACAGACAGAAAGAAGTTTCAAGGAGATCCTTTGACCTCGAGGATAGGATGGAAAGATTCGTAAGAGCTGAATGATGATTTTAACGCCACCACACAAGGAGGGAGTTAGGACAGCACATGAAGCTGTGACAATAAGAGAGCAAGAAAGGGTTGAAGGAGACAGGAGAACAGAACGCTTGAGAAAAGACAAAGAATTTAGAGTGTTAAAGAGAGGCACAAGTAAAGGTATCAACGAATTCAGAAAGACAACGAAACAGGTTAGGCGGGAGCGATGTTCGGCGTAGAAGAGATGGTGAAAACGAACCAGAGCTACCAGCTAGGAAGAAGTGCTGAAGAGATAAGATAGTTTTACAAATTGAGGGAAAAGCGCCAGCAATCACACAGAGAGCAGAAAGAGAGAAAAGAAGGAGATCTTTCCCGGTGAGTTTAGCAATGGGACAGTCTTAAGTTACCCCGGGAACGAACCGAAAGATAACATAGGTCACCGGGAGAGACGGGGTTGACAGTACCTTTGTCACTAGCTTGCGAGCTGTAAAAGCTAGCTAGCTACCTGCGTACGTCCCACATCTCAAACAGGGGTCATGAAGAACCGTTGAAGAACGGCATCCCTTCTCCTTCTTGGTCAGTGTAAAGTGCAGAGTGGGAGGTTCGGGCTTGGGGTCTCCATTGCTCATTCTCTGGAAAAGACGCGCTTTCTCGAGCACCTCGTGAATCTCTTCATTCCCTTCCCCCCTCCGAAGATCCTGTGGCTCCCCCATGCTCACTCAGTAACCACCTCATTCTTTTCTTCTTGCTTTTCCCCTGATAATTTGCTCACTCTGCGTCATCTTCTCGAGGTAACACTGAAAGCTCGGGCATTCGGCGGTATTGCTGTAACACTTACACTTCTGATAACGTAGTCACACTCCGGAGCGACCACGTACGTACTTCATATAGATATACGTATACGTTTGTTTAGGCTCCAGAGTATATGTGGACATATTTTCCCGTTCAGCAGACTTGTTATCACCGTACTTCGCTGCCTTTCAACCGCTTCATTGGAGACTTCAGTTCATCCTCTGCTAGAAACACACGTCAAATAAAAAGACAAACATGGTCCTCTACATATAGCCGAGAAAAATAAACTGAAGAGTGGTGCTTTTTTCTGTTCCGAGAGCAAAAGAGTACGCGAGCCTGGCGTCGTCCCTCCTTGTGGCTGCTGAATCTCAGCCGGGCGAAGGCACAAGCACGCTTTCGGACCTTTTTTCTGGAGAGGAGAGAAATAAGAAGCTGATGCTCCGTAGAAGGTATCCTCCTGACGTTTGGAAGGAATGTACGTCCGGGTGTTGATGCTTTTCTCGCTTCTTCTTGATAAAAGAGAAAGGGGAGGCACGGGGCAGTCAGCAATAGCACAGTGTTTTCCGGAAGGGAGAACAAGGAGGTCCGAGTTATTGTTCTCGTGTCCGAAACGTTTGACGCGGATAACATCGAATCTCCAAAGGCGTGACACGCGAAAGCAGAAGGAGCGACGATAGTTAGAGGGACTTGCTACAGTGCGCACTCCTTTCACAGATACTGTTTTACTCTGGGTGCCGTCGCCGACGTAATCATCGCTCCCGAGTTCATTTCCTTTCTTTCACTCTACCTCCGTCCATTAACTTCACCTGTCTCTGCGAGTAGACCACAGCGACGCACAAGCTGTCTCGAGCTATACAATAACTCCGGCAGATCTCCCCTCACCTTCGCGTAACAGTTCCGGAAGGACTGGAGTTCCGCGCGGCTACGTGGATTCACCTGCTTCTTACAGTGAGGTTCTCCGAAGTACGGGTCCCATATAGTGTCGGCATCTTCACAGTGGAAGAAATAACACATGACAGACCCGAGAGACTCCCTTTTGCGATGCTCTGGAGATCAGCACTTCTCACTGCGGCCTTCCAAGCCCCACCGTCCCCCATACCTTTCCGCGCAGCAGACAGGAGAAAGTCGTGCATTCTTGAACGGAGCAGTAGCCGTGTTCCACGGGTGATCAGTCTCGCGATGAGCAAGTAAAGAAGGTGACAACCGAAGACAAATGTGTTAATGGAAGGGGAGTTTCGCTCATTCACAGCTAGCCGGCACTCCCAGAATCGTACTAGCCAAGTAACAACTGTCGTTGTGGTAAAATCACAGCTTGGTCATGTCAGTCTCTCCTTCGGAAGAAGAGAGGAGAGACGACTTTCTTCTTTTTTTTCTTGGCTCTATTAGGGAGGTGTTCTTATCTGACCAGTTTCTTCTAATGAGAGCCAGACGCGTAGCCAGGAAGGTACGAACCAGGCGTACGTGGACTCTCTCTTTCGCTCCCTAGAGAACGCTGTTATTCATTTTCTCGTTCTTGCTCTGAGAGGCACGCTGTGATTGAGGAAGACTGGGAAGGAAAATGTAGAGTCTTTGGGGGCAAATGGAGGAATCTGGTACTTCTTCTTTCAGAAGTTTCATCAGTAAGGAACCTTCAGTCAGTAGGCATAGATCGCGTAAGCTGTCACAACGCAGAACAGATGGTCCTGATGGACAGCAGAGAAAACACGGAGCAAGTGAAAAGCTCTAAACAAGTCACTGTCGTGACAATCGTAGATCAGAGGGCCACTGTAACGATGTCGTGATGAATCATTTATTTTTAGGGTGAAGGCGAGGCATAGACGATTTCCTTAGATATTGTGTGTGCAAAAACAAGGGATTTTGGATTCTCCATAACTGGCTGACTTAATAGCAGCTTTCAAAGGGCTTCACTGGAAGCAACTTCTTGCCAGTGCGTATGCCAGCCGGCAAAGGAAGTATCCTAACTTCTGGATCGCCATGTAGAACCCACTCATTGGTCCCCGTGTAGACACACCTACCTCAAATGGGAGACCGACAGGAATGCACACCACCGCTAGGTCAACTAACTCCCTGAGGGGCGACAGAGCTCGAAGAGATCAATCCTGACCCATATAGTTGGCAAGAAGAAAACGCTTCCGGCAGCGCACTCGACTCATCCCCCGCTGACTGACTCTATTGGAACGGGCAGAACTATCCCAACAAAGTTTCTTTTGCAGAACTCAGTTCAGAGCGAAATCAGAGTTGTAAAGATACCACCTGTCTTTTCGTGAGGGAGAGGTTTTTCACATGAGGAAACAATAAAAGAAAGAACGAATGTCACCTTACATTGATGAAGGATTCGCTTGCCACTGAGTCTGTGTTCTCGTCCCAGAAGCATCGCCGCCCTATCCTGACCCACCAGACAAGACAGAGACTTTCTCGTCAGGAGCAAAAGTCTTTTGTCTTCCAATCAAGTGTACCTTCCCTTCTCTTCATCCTCTTTCTGATGTTCTCCCTTGTAGGTGGAACTTTCCCGCATAACTGTGTTAATCTAGCACTTGAGAGAAAGTGCCCGTTCCGTACGGCAAGCCACAGTATACTTGTTTTCTCTTCTTGAGAAAGCTTTGGGCCTAATCCCCTCTCTCTCTCGTGTATTTATAATAATAGTCTCCCGTCATCTGGTAGAAGACTTCTCTGGGGTCGGTTCTATAGCTGCTTAAAAACGTGTTCTGTTCTGGAGGAACGAAACTTTCGGGCATGAGGCCAGAACAGTTTCGGTACAAGGACTGACTATTCTTGCATCACCGGCGACAGAGGGAGGAAGAAACTTCAGACTGTTCCATTGTTCGAAGGAGTAGATCAGCAAGGATGTAGAGAGGTAAGAAGAGATAAAGAAGGCAGCAGAAAGCTGGATACCACCAAGCCAGATTCTGCTATCTAATGACAAACCTGACGCCGTGGCCACGCTGCTCTCCAAGGATGACGTTGACGATGATTTTGTACCTCGGAACTTCAAGATCTGGAGAAAGAAAAATGTGAGAAACCGAAACAACATGAAGAACACTCAGATACAGAGCGGGCATCCAGGCATATTACTGGGTGAAGAAGCCTGATGTATTTGTCCGCCTGTATATATATAAATATATATTTACGTGATTACGGACACCACCTATGCGCATCTCTCTCTCTACATATGTATATATATATACATATATGGACACATATAAAGGATTTATTTTCGACGGAGATTCTAAAAAAGTAAAGAAATGGAGGACTGTTCCTAACATCGGCCGCTCACTGGGTAACCGCTTCGACAACTTTACTCCCTGTGCCATATCCTTGAATTCATCCTAGGAGTTTTATCCTTTTCTTTTCCTTCTAGCTAAACAACAGGGAAAGTTAGATTATAGACCGTTAACGATACACATGCCTTGTCCTTCCGTTGCCTCTCCCTGAGGCTTTTTCACATAGGACAAGGTTTTTGACGAAGCTGAGCCGCGCAACACGAGTCAAAGAGTTGCTAATGTTTCTTCCCTTCTTCGGCGGTTGTACTTCTTTCTTCTACCTTTCAAGCGGTCTCGAATTTCACTGGCAATTTGTTTCGATAAGAGAGGAGATTCTTCAGGATGATACTCCGAGGTCTCTACAAGCTTTTCATTCAAAACTTCACGGAGAATGGCTTTGACCGGCTGGCTCTTGAATCTAGAGAAAATCAGAATCCAGAACGGAAAAGGAATACCTGAAGAGACCCACTTGTCTCCTGTCATTCATCCATCTTAAGCGTACACGCAACCTCTTCAGTCTGACTATCGTGCTCAGTTTAGTACGTGACTTCAGTTCTATGTCGTCTCACTTTGGAGGACGTAGTCTTCAAGATGTCAAAGTCTGTACTTGTTTATATCCGCAGGAACTTTCTTCTCCATCGACCGGTGTAAAGTTTCCCTCTATATTGTATGGGGTGTCATCTCAAACACTCAGATTAACGCTGGAGATATGTACACCTCCGCGCGTGACGGTATAAGCTGTATGTGTTGAAGTTTTGAGCGCAACATCTTCTTGATAGAAAAAGACACCAACTCAAGCATATTCGAATCCACGCTATCTTATACACTCCGTGTCATGCATACAACTACGTATATGTATGTATACATAGGTACGCTTGCATGTGGCTATCTAGGATCACGTCTACGGAAGGTCGAGAACAGGGCCGATTCAAGATGTATCGACATGCGTGGTGCCAAAGTGGAAAGAGAGATGCCTTTGAATGACAATAGTATGTCCTGCTTGGTGATGTTCATCTGTCTTCATACTTCTTCCCTTGCTTACTTCTGTTTGTATGTAGGAAAGAGGCCTTCACTGGGAGACTCAACCGGATCTCCAGCTAACGTACATACGTCTCCACCGCCTCTCTCCGCCATCTTCTTCTCTAGTCAAAAAGTGTAGACCCCCTACTCCACAGCACTACCAGACTTTCCCTGCGATTCCTCAAGTTGTGGGTGGTTAGTTATCCGTTTCTTAACTAGGAGAAATTTCCTTCGTAGTCTTCAGCATTGCCAAGGCTGCTTGGTTCTTAGTGGTTTCGCCTTTTTCTCTCGAGTTCTATTCTTTGTGAGAGAGGACCTGACTCAATTCTCTCTTGTAAAGTCGTTGCCTCTTTCCTTCTTTCGACACCAAGCAAAAAGAAAAGAAAAGACAACCAATCAGAGGAAGTCCAGGACCGAGAAGGAGAGAAGGGACGGATTGTAGCAGCAAGTTCATCTATCTCAGCAGGACCAAGTGGACAGAGGGAAAGCCCCTTTCCCGTCTACGCCGCAAAGCAATTTGCAGCGAAATCTCCTTAGTGAAGGATATCCCTCTTCACAGAACAGACAGAAAGAGTGTTGTCAAGAAGATCGAGAAAGGTGGACGGTTGTGGAAACGAGAGAACAACGACCCGGAAAGACAATTTCTTCTCCATATGGAGAAAAACCCACACGCTGTCCGAAGATAATGAAGGTAACAGATATGTCATCGCTAATCAGTACCTGTCACACTTGGCTTCTGTTTCTTCCTGTTCTCTCTCCTGTACAGAGGAAGATGGAGAAAGGAAACACCACTGCTAGTCTCCTTCCCCAAGAAATTTCGCTGATTCCCCCGGCTTTTATCCGGAGAATCTTGTCGGCAACACAAAAAAGAAGAGAGTACCATGTTGACGCGGATTCTCTCTCTCTCAATCTCTCGCATTCTCTGTTAGTTATACACGAGTCACGGAGAGATGAATCTTTCCTTTTTCTCTAGTCTTCGCCTGTTTCTCAAACCGCTAAAATTTGATTCGGGAGAGGTAGTAACATTCCTCTTCTTTTCTCCCGGGAAGCCGGTGAGATCCTCTCATGCTGTGGAGGGTTGACCGGTTTCCTTTTCTTCTTTTCTTGGTAAGTAGGTTGACCTGTAGAAGCTTCACTCGATGAAATCTCTTCATCCTATTTCTCCCTCTTTCCGCTCACCTTGCTGCAGAGGCTGTAATTACTTGTCGTCTGAAACATCCTCTCTCACATACGCTTCTTACTATTTTTCTTCGACCCGTCCTCCAGGAAGAAAAGCCGCTTTCTTTGTCTTGTCTTCTTCGCTTCAAGATTTTCCTTCTAATGACTGGTCAGGAACTCTTCAAGACTATCTTTGCCAGTCCGTCTATCTCGTGAGACCTAAAGGCTTTTCTCTCTTCTTCCTCTAAATTTGGTCGTCGCAGCATTTGAGATTTCTTTGTTGTTTCTCTATGCTTCGATGTCTTCTCGTCCTTGTGTAGTCCATTTTCCCGCTTCATTTCTTTAAACTTCCGTCACTTCTCTTATTGGTCTCTCTGTACATATTTTCAACCCTCGTAAGTTCACGTGCTTTCGCTCTGCCTTCTTTGACCTACAACTGGATGAAGAGGGGGGGGTGGGCCATCTTGTCGCTCCATGTCTCCAGGTTTTCCTTCTTTCTTTCTCTTTCATCCTTTCCATCGTCTCTTTGGTTCCTCCTCCTTTCTTAGACGGAGATGTGGTCATCAGCCGTCTATTTTTTCTCCTGTCCCCCTTCATCCTCTTTCTCTCGGGCTCTCCTTTCACCTGGCTGATCATCGCCACCCCCATGAAAGGAGTGTGAGAGAGAAAGGAGATCTGTCAGTTCAAGTTGAAGGAAGGACATTTCGACAAAGAGAGAAAGGAGCTTTTCCGTACTAGGAGAGGAAGGAAGAGAAAGTAGCACATGCAATGTAACCGTCAGTCGGTGTGACCTTTTGACGGAGCCGTCGGGGTTCCCATCTTTTCTTCTCTTGTTCATCTAAGGTGTAGAAGGATGATTTCTGTCGTCTTCTCGATCTGATCTGTTTCTCGAACATTCGTTTCATCTTCCACCTCTGTGTGAGGTATCTCTACGACTTCTCTCTTCTTATCTCAGACCTTAGCCGAGAGGGAGTGGGGCAAGATTCTTCATCTTTCTCTTTCTCTTTTCTGTATGTCTTTTGAATGAATAGGACGTAAGTTGTCCTTCTTCTTTGGCAAGAACTATCATGTCGATAACAAGGAGACCACCACATCTTTCTCAAAGACGGAATCTGGATTTTTCTTTGGAAGAAGAGAAGGCTCTACGTCTCCATGAAGAGCGAGAGAGAGAGAACAAGGATGGAGAGACTCGACCAAGAGCTCTATCAAGATTGTCGGTACCTTGGCAAGACAGCGAGGACGTGTTTCCTTCTCATCGACGAACAAGAGAAGAAAGAGAAATTGAGGGGACCAGGAGACGTAGTGTAAGTGTAGGTGAAGGTATCCAAGAAGGCTCACGAGCTTATGATGCTCTACGAAAGAAATTTGTCGGTTCCTCTTTTCCTCCCTCGATGTTAACAGGTACCGAAAACATGAGGGGGAGAGAAGAAGAAGAAGAAGGAGAGGCCCTAGGAGGGGGAGGCGGTGGTCATGAGGGAGGTCTCTCATCATATTCTCTTGTCCATTTTCGTCCAAAGCAAGAGAGAGAGAGATTCTTTGAGGAAAAGACATCTCTCTTCTCACCAAATGGAGAATACGAAGAAGAGATAGAAGACATAGACACTAGAGAAGTAGTAAGTGACGGGGGGGGAAGTGCAAGAACAGCAGGAGATAAAAGAAAAAGAAGAGGAAGAGATGAAGAAGGATGGGCATATAGACTTTCTTCTTCGATCTTCCCGCTGTTTCGATATCGCCGTAATGTGGCACATCACACGATTTCCTTTTCAACTAAAGCAGTCGCTTCTTCTTCTTCTTCGTGCCATCACACAGCTGACTTCACTCCTTTATCTCAGTTAGATATACGAGGGGGGGGGGGAGAACAAGACAAGGCTGATTCTCTTTCTTCTTCTCTTGCTGGGGTTGACAATGGAGAAGATAGCAATAAGGATGAAGCTGCAAAAGGGAAGTCGGTGCTTTTTCCTGTAGCTAGACAGCACTTGCGTCTTTTTATTGTTTCATATATCTGCTATGCGGTTCTCTATTCAACAAGAAAGCCGTTCTCTGTTGTTAAAGAAGATGTACATCGCGGGTTAGGATTGTCCACGTACACTTTGGGGTGTATAGACACCTCGTTTCTTTCCTTATATGCTATTGGTCAGTTTGTTTTACCTCCTGTCCTCTCGAATCTTCGACTGTCTGTTGGGTTAAGTGCGTGCTATATCATTTCAGCTGTAGCTACACTCGCTTTTGGAATTTCGTCTTCGTCTCTTGCCCTTATAGCATGGTGGGGTATCAACGGTCTGTCGCATGCAGCTGTCTTTCCTCTTCTTGTCAAAGCTCTCACTCAGCGGTTAACTCAAGCAGAAAGAGGGAGAGCTATGGGCCTGTGGACGACCAGCCAGCAAACAGGTAAAGCGAAGAACACAGAGGAACTGAGAGGGAAGAGAGAAGAGGGTGTAGAAGAACATAGAGGGAGAGTTAGAGCGACCCGTGAGAAAGATATAGAGAAGGTAGAAGATTGAGAGAGAAAGAGAAAGAGAGGCAGGGTGAGGAGTGGGCATGTAACCACGGGAGAAAGTAGATGCACGCTCTTATACAGGGTATGTACTGTGCTCATGCGAATCCATCTCCCTTCATACAGAGCTTATCAGTCATCTATCAGCCTTCTTCTCTTCTCGTCTGTCTATGTCTTCGCAAATTTCACGCGTCTTCTTGGCATACATCAAGAATTCTCAGCTAGCCGTTCTTTTGTTACCGTCAAACGTAGCAAAGGATTATCTATCCATCAATCTATCTGGGCTTTCAGGCTGTTCTTCAACACTGTGGTTGCTAGGAGGTCGCACGGGGTAGGTATAGGCATCTTCAGCGTTCAAGAGAAGTTCGTCCACACCCCCCCGTTCCTTCGTGAAGTGGACTGCCAGATTCTCCTCACAAGACGCTCCAAGACATATTCAGTCAACTTGGTATCTCTGTATGTGTTGTTTTGATCTGTTTTTTCTTGTCCGTAGGAGCTATGTTATCTACAGCCTTCGCGGCTTTCATAGCAGCGCATCTCGGCTGGCGTGCGGTCTTCCTTCTTTCAGCTGTTGTATGCGGCTTATCGACTATAGGCCTTATTTTTTTTCTTCCTTCTTCCTCTTCAGTGCATGCGCGCATACATCCAGGAGAAGAAGACAGAGATGGGAGAAGTCTCCTGAAAAGTGGGAGAAGTTGTTTATCTTTACCTTCTTCATCTCGCCGTAAAGAAAGAAGGCAAGGATTCTCGAAGCTTGATTCTTCTTCGCATGGTGACGAACTCTCTACAGACGAAGATGAAGAAGGAGATCTTTCTCATGCAACGCGATTGCAAGAAAAGAAGCCTTGGACTTCGACAGAGAAGGAAGACAAGAAAAGGTTGAGAGACAAGAAGGACGTCATTGCTTGGCAACAGCAAGGTAGCGGAGATGGGGGTGGGGGACCTGAGGCAGGGGGGGGGAGAGGAGAGGTCGAAATGAAGATAGAGAGAGGAAACCAAAGAAGGGAAGATGATAAAAAGATCTTTTCTTCTTCTCCTGTTTCTCTCACTCATTCATCTAGCGGGGAAACCCATGTGACAGATGATGGAGACGATGTAGACGAACAAGAAGAAGATTCGAGAAAGAAGATCTCTTCTTCGTCGTCGGTCCACGGAAGAAACGGTGGTTTATCTCCTGCGAAGAGAGGAGAGATTCCTTCTTCTTCTTCTTCTCCTTCTGTACGTGTGTATAACATAAGTAGTGATGTAAGTACATGTAAAGCTATCAAAACAGCGACCAGCACGAGGACGCCTTTGGATGAGACGAGAAGAGACATAGAAAGAGAGAACGAAAGAGAGGCAACTTCTTCTCCATCTTTCTTCTTCGATGAAGATGACGATGACCTTTTTTTCTCTGATCACCGTCTTTCCTCTTCCATACAAAAGTTACAAGAGAGAGAGGCATCAGGACAGGATTCTTTATCTTTAATGAAAGACAGTGACCCTATGAAACAAGAGAACTCCACGGCGGCTATCCCTCCTATATATACCACGCCTACACCTCCGACGTCTTCTTCTTCTCTGAACGTCTCACCTCCATCTCTTTTTCTATCAAGTTCTTCTCAGCATCAAGCATGTAACCCGTTGAAGTCTTCTTCTTCTTCTTCTCTCTCGACTTCTTCTTATCCTGTTCCTCTTTCTCTCTCTTCTTCTCTTCCCGATCACAAAGGACAGGCTATCCCTTTCCATTCTTCTTCTCCCCCAGCATTCCCCTGTCAAGAGCAACATACACCTAAAGCAGAATCTTCTCTTTCTATTCCGACTTCTACTGGAATTCTGCACGATCGTCCTCTCGGGGAGAAGAATAAGAAAGAGAATCGAAGTCCTTATTCGCCGTGTTCTTCTTCTGCATATATGACGCGCAGTGGGATGATAAGGAGTGAAGGAGGAAGAAGAGAGAAGGGAGAAGGAAGGAGTTCCACAAGAGGCAGACTTCGGGGTATAGCGCAGGCTATGATCCTTGTATGGAGATTACCTTTTGTATTGAGTTGCAGTCTAGGATACTTTCTTATCAAGTTGATTCGATATTCTCTTCTCTTCTGGCTACCTTTCTTCCTCGCTAAAGAAGCTCATCTGCATGCCTCAACAGCTGGATATGCGAGTATGATCTTCGATATAGGAGGCATAGGAGGAGCTGTCTTCGGTGGATTCCTAGCTGACCGTGTGATGAAAGGTAAGACGACAAAGAAGAAATCAAGAAGCCGCAGACAGACAGAGGTGACCGCGAAGAAAAGGGAAGAAGAGAAACGAGAGAGAGGGAGATAGAGAGACAACACACAGATAGAGAGAGAAGGTGTCCTTTGAAGGGCGCGACAAAGAGACGGATAGAAATACCCCGATGATAAAGAGATGTAGAGGAAGAGGAGACTTGTTAGTTAAATAGAAGATAGATGGGATACGATAGTTGAAGAAGAAGAAAAAGAAGCTCATATAGAGGATAGGAAGTCTAGTTGACACATTTGGGGAGGAGGAGAAAGCTCCTAGCAGTACCATTTACACAACAGCAGTCGATTCCTTGAGCTAGATGAACAGCCACCATTCCTTCAAGAATGAATTGGAGTCTCACCTCGATACTTTCTTATCTGAACATAGTTGTCACCATAGCTGTAGTAGTACGTAAATGCCCTATCAAGAGTGGGTCTCAGGGTATCGCATACTGTGCATGCATCAAGGCTCCACCCGCTGTCATCCCTCTCTGCTGTGCTTTTCATGGGGAATCAGTGTGGTGTGTCTTCATAGCTAGACTTCTATCTCTCCCTTCAGCTAATCTCTCTCTCGTGATGCAGATTGCTAGAGGTGAGTTCCATACATATGTCCGTAACACTTGATATCTATCTCTAGATGTATATATATCTCCTTATATACGTGTATGGGATTTTGTATGGCCTCCTGAGGTTGAGCTGTCTTCTTCTTCTTCTTTTCATCGTGTATCTAGGAGATAGAATAGGATGGTCCCTTGCAGCAGGATCTCTTTGATCACCTATCAACCTTCTTGTGTTTGTGATCTTCTCGCTTTCTCTGTCTGTCTGTCTGTCTGTCTGTTATTCTTCCTCTTTCTCTCTCTTTCCCCTATTCCTTTTGTAGGTCGGCGTTTGACATGCGCGGCGACAATGTCTCTGCTTACAGGATTTTCTCTTCTTCTTCTTGCCTTTTCGTGTCAACAGCAGCAGAATCTTTTGCATCGAATGGAAGAAGATGAAGCTCTAGGTCGACACGCTTTACAGAGATTGATTGAGACACATCAGACGTCTATGAATGAGCTGCAAGAGCAGCATCGAAGGGCTCGATTGCAGCTACCTCTGCATGTGCAACAGTATTTTGAGAAGGAAGATCTCAAGAGACAAGAGGAAGAAAAACAAAGGGAAGAAGAAGAAAAGAGAAAGAAGAAGATCGAGGAAAAGAAGGAACACGATGATGATCAGGAGGAGATGAAGAAGGAGAAGAAGATTTCTGAGGGAGAACACCCTAGTGAGGTGGATAATGACCATGAACCGCTCGATGTAAAGAAAACGAAAGAAGAAGAAAAGAGAAAAGAAGATGGAGAAGAGAATCCTATCAATCGTTCTTCTTCTCTTTCTTCATCGTCTAAAGAAGAGAAGAAAGAAGAAACATCAAAGGTGGAACTTCCTATTTCAGATAAAGAGTCTAAGTCCCCTCAGTCATTCTCAGGTGAGAAGAGGGAGAATGTCAGTGAGAGCTCGACCCCACAGCCTGAAGGCGGCGTGCAAAAGTCTAATCCAGGGAAGATATCAGCGTCTTCGTCAGCTTCTTCAGTCTCTTCTCCTCCCTCTGCAAATCAACAAGAAGACACAGCTGGTGCTACTACTGCTACAGCTGCTTCTTCTTCCTCTCTTCCTTCTTCTACCTTACCACAGGAATCGTCTTCTTCTCCCTCTCTTCGTTCACACGACGAAACGGGTGGGGATCCAGGTATCTCAGCAGGAGACAATAGAAGGACAGAAGGAGAAAGGGGCGTAGGAGGGATAGAAGAAGTGCAAGGAGGAGCGTCGATACCTGTGGTAGTAGCGCCGTCGTCACCTTCTCTTCAACAGCAGCAAGACGACGCAGCACCTCAACTACCGGCGGTCGTAGGGGGAGGACAGGGAGGAGAAGTTCCCCAGCAACCCGTATTAACGCCATCAATTTCACCGGGTTATTTACAGCAACAAGCGAACGTCCCACCACAAGGAGGAAATATGGGAGGTCCTCCACCTCCCTCTCTCTACTCTTCTCCTTCTTATCCTTTACCACAGGGAGGAGCGGGTAATACAGGTTTAGTAGGATCACAGATGGCTTCACCCCTACTACAGGGGGAACCGCAGTCACTCCCTTCTTCTTTACAAGTTCCTGCCGTGGCGCCTCAACAGATCCAGGCTATCCCACAGCTGTCTCCTCCTCCTAATGGAATGGCGCCTTCGCTGCCTTCTCCTTCTGCTCCTGTACCTCCTTCTCCTCTTCAGCAGCAACAGGAATACATTGGGGGTCCGGCCAGTGTGGCTGGGAGTACTGGGATCTCCGCCCCACCTAGTATGCCAGCTCTAGGAGGGGCACCCAGTTCGCCTTCTCTTCCTTATCAGGCTTCCTCACTGCCGTCCTCAGCAGTCCCTATTGTGTCTCCTTCACCTCCTCTTCCATCACCGGTCCCTTCCCCACCTATCAATGCGCTCAATACCAACCAGCAGCAGTCGCCTCCTCTACAACAACCTTACGTGCCCCCCGCCCCTCCTTCAGCAGCTGTAGCAGTTCTAGGGGATGCGTCTCCACGAGTCTCTCCCCTGTCTCCTCCGCCTGTCCCTTCACAACCCTTGTCACCATCTCCTCCTACCCCACCACTACTTGCGCCGCCTCCTCCACTCCAACAGCAAGGCCTCGTACCTAGCTCTGTCTCCTCAGGAGCTCCGATGGCAGAACCGCAGCTGGGCCCAAGCAAATCAGGATCTGCAGCAGTACCTACCCCTGCAGTTAAGTCTTCTGCAACAGGAGGAAAGCCGGCTGCGGGGGGTGCCATGGTTGACGATGGAAAAGAAGGCATTTCAAAGACCCCTCCTTCATTGTCATCTTCTTCAACAACGGATCATGCCGCTATCAACGGTTCTTCTGTCCCGGCGGGGGGACTCCCTGGTTGGACCGGGAGATCTCAAATAGCTCGGCAAAGTAGTGCGGGGAGTGCTACTGGTACCCCTGTGGAGGCGACAGCAGGAGACACCGGAAGCAGGGTGCAAGGAGACGTAAAGGTTGAACAAAGGAGTCAGGGAGGTGTTTCGTCGTCTCAACAACCTAATCAGTACAGCATTGATAGACAGCCGGGGCAGGGGATAGGTCGTGATGGAGGAATAGCATCGCAACAACCAACGAGCGCTCCTGGAGGTCCAGCTCAAGTCCCATTGGGATATCCAGAACAGGGTCTTCTCGCCAACCCACAGGTATCTCCTTCTCCTTTCCCTACACACTCACCTGCATTGAGTGTACAGATGCCTCCTATGCAGCCGGTACCTCCTAGTAGTAGCCAGGCATCTGCCGTCCCTTCTTATCATCCTCTCGCTCCGCCTCAGGTACCTTCCCCATATGCTCCATCCCAGCCATCTATGGTCTCTTCGCAGGTGTCTCCTCCTGTACAGCCAAAACCGGTCATACTGCAACAACCTGTAGCTTCTTCTTTTTCTTCTCTTCAGCCGCAGTTGGCACCACCACAGGCAGCTCCTCCTTCTCCCCTTTCCCCTCCTCCTATACAGCCACCAGTCACAGCCCCACAAGCCCCTTCTCTCAATCAGGCCCAGATGCCCCTGTCACAGGCGTCTCTTCCTCCTCCTCCTCCTGTACCAGTGCAGCCTTCATTCACACCTCAACTGCAATCTTATGATCTGTCTCTTCAGTCACAGATGACCTCATCGCAGGCACCTCTTCCCTCTCCTCCTCTTCTCGTACCCGCACAGCTACCACCTACACCACAACCTTCTCCTTACCCCCTTCAGCCACAGACACCTTCTTCTTCTTCTTTGCCTCTCCCCACGCAGGCCGTGGCCACCCAGCAGCAGGTACCTCCCTTTTCTTCTCCGTCGCCGTTGATCCCACAGGTACCTTCATATCCCACACAGACACCAGGCAATCCGCAGCTATCTCCTCATGCTCCTGTTGTTCATCCCCAGCAGACACCTCCTACCCAGCCCCCAGTGACACCTCCACTCCCTCCCCCGTCTGTCCCGTCTCTCCCCGGGCAAGTGTCTCCTTCTCTTTCTTC
>NW_027155204.1:0-367 GCF_002600585.1 Cystoisospora suis | reverse complement strand
TGGATGAGGATATCGAGAATTTCGTGAAATCGTGTTCAGCTTGTGCCAGGAGTAAAGCATCGCACCAGCGCGCGGCAGGGCTCTTGCAGCCTCTTCCGATCCCAACCGCGCCCTGGGACGAAATTAATGTGGACTTGATAGTTGGACTTCCTAAAACGAAGGAAGGCTTCGATGCTATAGCCACTATCGTGTGCAGATTGACCAAGATGGCCCATTTTGTCCCCACGTGTCAAACGGCGACCGCGGAAGATCTCGCTCAGATCCTCCTGCGAGACGTCGTGAGATTGCACGGGGTGCCCAACGCTATTGTGAGCGATCGGGACACCCGTTTTACCAGTGAATTGTGGCGTTGTATGTGTAAGAGCTT